>NC_057799.1:386663254-386899774 GCF_018294505.1 Triticum aestivum | reverse complement strand
CGCTTCCACGTTTCGGATTGAAATATCTGGCGGCCCCAATTCCAGCCCTGCAAAATCTCCCTTCTCCACTGTCCCCTTCCGCACCCAGATTGCTCAAATCCCTAATTCGCCGCCAACCCAAGCAAAGTTCGAATCGCCCCTCGTCTCGTCTCTTTCCCCACCTCTGTGCCGGACGACGACGACAAAGACTACGGTCGCGCTTCACCGACGCACCAGAGCTACCTCATCTACGCCCTCGTCCACCGCACCGGGTGGTCCACCGACAACGTCGGCCGCCGCAACCGACGTGGCTCACAGGCACCGACTTCCACCGCATCAGGTGCGCTTCACCGACATTGTCTCCCAGCTCACCGGGGCTACTTCACTGAGCACATCGTCGCGCCTTCGCCCCCCGAGGCCGCTGGGGCTTCACCAACGGTCTCGCCCACCGTATCATAGCGCTCCGCTGCCACTCAAGATCTGCATCCGTGCGCGGCCAGCCAACGCCAGCGCATCACCCTCAACGGCTCTGAAGTGACCCGCACTCTAGCTAGGCGAGCATGCCCAAACACCGGCCCGAACTAGGTATCCACACATCACTCCCTTGTGCACTGTTCCGATGATGTTTGGATATCCTTTCACTGCTCTCTTAGTTTACACGCCTATCCAACTCTGACTTTAACTCTTATTTCTTCTGGAGATATCATCTGAAACAAGCAAATCCATTTTTTAGCGAAGCATGACGGCGCTACGGGATCTGGTACACATCCTGCACACCCGTATAACCTTGTAAGTATCTGTCCTCCGGTACAACAGCAAGGTCGATTCCTCTTATTTGATCAACCATTCGCCGTGTCAAAAATGCAGAGGGGGATGCAAGGTGCACAAGGACTGCACATCCAAGCAAGTGGTAACATGGACTTGTACATGGAACATCCCAAGCGCAAGCAGAGCTGCAGTGAGCCTGTACAACGAGCTAGCGTAAGTCCCTGCATTTCATTTAATTTGTACTGGCATTCGTGTATGATTTGTGTGCAGTGGTGGATCCACGAATTCAAGTTACCAGCGGCGAACATTTAACTTAAAAAATACGAAGGCACTTGCACTCCGGAAATCAACATAACTTGACAAATGTGAAGCTACATGCACGTTGAAAACCAGCTAATGATCCAAAGTAGTTCTGATTATAAACACTAAATGATGCAAGCACCAAAAAACACAAAATGCAACATGGTGTACAAGGACTACAAACATGATCTGTACCTGCTTGAATTATTCGTTCTCTGGCTGAAAATATCGAAGTGTAATTGCACCTATAACCAGTGCGCAAACTGCATATCAATATATCTATCCTGCAAAAGTATGCCAATAGTTTCAAACAACAGATTAGAAAAGTATTTATGCTACATTGTCATGATACGGGGACTTTCTGGTAGATGGCCTTGACGTTTCCTCAAGCCATGAAAATGCACTATAATTTGCTTGTCATCAATGCCTGCAAATCTCTATGTCTCTCTCAACATAGTAGATCATCATTAGACACTAAATCCTTCAATGGGAGCTTGCAAAATGCTTGCATTAGATGCCTCATTAGACACTATATGTTCATCACCAGGAGCATGTGAAATGTTTGCATCAAATCCTTCATTAGCAGTCTGTTCATTAGACACTTCAGGCTCAAGAACAACATGAGCTTGGATGTTTGCACCAGAAACTTGATTAGATACATCAGATTCAGTCAGTTCATTATTGATTGGGGGAGTTATAAAATAAGTGAAATTGGTTTCATTTTCTTATAGATTCCCTACATACAAGCAGTTTTACAATACCGCCAGGTTTAACTATTGGCCAGAAATTGAAGAGTTGAATTAGATATAATCAGGGATGTGATGTACCTGCTCATTGCGCATGCTACTCTTGCAAGCTGCGACTGTCCATTTGCGCAAGCTCGATGCCATGCCCGTGCTGCCGCCGCTGCCTCCCACGCAGGCTACACCTCAGGTTGGATCTTCATCTTCTTGTCCTTCCGTTCGCTTGAAGCCCGGCGACCGCCCTCCAATGAGAGCGCGAGGAAGTGCTGTGTCGGTCTGTCCAGCGGCGGCTAGGTTAGGAGCGAACCAGACTAGAGGCTGGAGCGGATGAATTGGGATTTTTCCTGCTGTCGACCGATATGGGAGGCGCTCGTTTGGGCCGCGAGCCTGCTATAGGGCCTGCCTTGCACTTATGTTATTGGCCTATCCAAATAGAAACATTTTTCTTCATTTTTTACATTGCCTGCTCGTGCGTTGGGACGAACAAAACTAGCCTGGGCCAACCTGGACAACTCAAACTAGGTGCACACTTTCGAGCCACCCGAGGCGGCCGCCCATACCAGCCCCTATGGTGGCGTCGCCCCTTTTTCGGTGTATGATTGGGGTAGTGAAAAATATTCCAGTGGCGCTTTTGATTTACCCACAGAATGGTTGAATTGCTTGTTTCTATGAACTGAGTTCGCCAACAATGTGAAGGATGCTAGTCTTTTCATCCTATTGTAGATTTCTTAGATCTCGATATGCCAAAAGGACGCACCATCTTACCAGATTAACCATTTGACTTACCAATGCAATGTGGGAAGAAAGAAGTATTGGGACTGCGTATCCAAGCAATTGATGCCATGGACTCCTTCGTACAACCTTGTAAGCGAAAAAGAAGTTGCAGTGTGCCTGTACAAAGAACTAGCGTAAGTTCAGTTACCTGCTTCTCGCAATTTTAGTTAGCCACTTATTGCAAAATTGTTCAATTACGTTGCTTGGCTTAATCTAGTTTGCTACTGATTACACAATGCCACAACCTGTTAATCCTATTATAGATTGCGCCTATCTATGTGTTTGATACTTACTGTTAAGAATTACCTGTTTGCCTGAACTTAAATAGCTACTTGTTTGTTTAACTGCTTTGCTGCTGCAACAACGGGTTACAATGATGTTAATAACTACTTTTCAGCATCAAATTGAAACTCTTTAATTCATTGTTTGTTTAACTGGTTTGCTGTTATAACTCCCAGTTGAGATGTTTTGCTAACTTCAACTTTTCTGAATCCAATCGGAACTTTAATGGAAAAACAGGTTAGCCCAAGATCAAAGAGCGAGGTCCCCATGGATGTTGTATCATCCCACAGCAGTGGCACCGGCCCAATCGTGCATTATGAATTGCCAACTGCTGATGCTCTAGAGGCTAAACTAGTAGAAAGAGATTCTACTTCTGCACTTAGAGATGAAGTTGACATGTTGAGGAAGCAAACAGCACAATCAGTAGCAGTACTCAAGACAACCATTAAATATTTGGTGGATTTCAAAACGAAGCAAGCTGAGACTGACCACATTGTTAAGGTCCTGTAGGAAAAAAGAAATTAAATTCCCACTTGGTAAATCATAGGTGAAATGTTCTTTCCATCGTTGAATAACCATTGTGTTGTTTGTTCATGTAATCAATCAAACCATTTGTTTTAGAGATCATGTAATAATTGTTTTTTGTTTTTTTGTTTTTTGGTTTGTAATTTTATTTGAGCACAAGTCTGTATTAATTGGTATGACTCGGAGACATTTCATTTTGATTGCTGTGCCAGACCTACAAATATGCCAATCGGGCTGAATGTGCATTCAGCAATAATAGTAGTATAGATGGACCATAAGTGGAACGCATCGGAAAGGGCCAAGATGTTGTAGTAGCTTGGCTAAAAAAAGGATGCTATTGTAGCAAAAAAAAAGTACAACGGCCTGGCTTATGTATGTTAGTTGATATTATTGATCCATATACTCTATAAGTGTTTATATGTCTGTTAGTTCTGTACATTCTTGGTTGATTGACTCGGTATTTGAATCTTGATACATCGCTTGTGTACATATCTAAATGGGAGTACACATTATGCTGCGTGTGACATTTGAGTTGGACATGAAGTGTTCCAAATATTCGAATTCACCTTAAACAGGATTCTAGCTTCTGAATTTGAGTATCGGCATTTGTAAACCATATTCATATATGACAGTGGAATACATCTTTGTCGTCCTTTTGAAGATATATAAAAACACATAGAATGATTTATAAAGATTCGTATAGGAATACAAAATGGATTCAAATTTAGTTGCCAGGGTAAACGTGGATGCTTATTGTCCCAAAATTCGAAAGAAGCGGCAAAATGTCCACTCCCATGTCAGCTGCCCGAAGCCAAATGTTTGGGAGATGGAAATTACTGTCTACCCATTACACGAACAATCCATCGGCCCGATTTCCACTGCTCTAAATAGGGATAGGATAGTAACTTCAATTAGACGTGACACGACCGCCTCTGAGCCCATTCCGACACAGTGGGCGCCAAACATGGGCGGCAAAACACATTTGATTCAAGCTCGTCCGAAAGACCTCTGTTTCTCCCTCCATTTCCCCATTCATACACGATGGGCGGAAAAACAAACTCGACTCGGCCGAAATCGATGTAGGCAAATATTTTCAATAGGGGCAGGTTTGTAACTTCACTCAGATGTGACACAACCGCCCTACCTGTCAGCCCCGTTCATACACGGTGGGCGCCAACCATGGGCACCAACCACGCTCTCCTCGCCCTAAATCGCTCTGGGCAAATATTGGCGAGATGCGAGATTACCGTCGTATCCCCAACCGACGAGACGTCCAAATTTTAAACGGGGGCTAAGTTCGTAACTTTCCCATATTCCAGAAAGGCGCATCCCAAAAACATGGTTCCCCGTACCTCTCCCTCCATTTTCCCACTCATACACCATCCGCGCTAGAATACCATCCCCACACCAGCCTCCGTCCGCCACCCCATCCATCGCCGCCGTCCTCCACCCCATCCATTGCCGCCGTCCTCCACCACATCCATCGCCACCGTTCTCCACCATGCCGGAGCGCCTACCAAGACCGCGTCGTCCACTGCTAGAGATGGACGTTTCTCTTCCAGGGCGACGGACCAAGAGCCTTGCATCACGTCCTCTCGCTTCATCGGCGCCGTCGTCCACTTTGCCTTGGCCGCTCACACGACCTTCTCTTCCACCGCAACTGGGACTTATCCCCCGATGCACCCGTCTACCGTCGCAGATCTGCTTCAACGCCACCGACAGCCATCGCACCCCCGATGCCTACATGGCGCCGCATGAGAGGTGGTACTTCATATCTCCTCAACTTTTTCATCTCAACCAGAAAATAGATCTTAACTTGGTTACTCTACTTTGTTTTTAGCTCTTAGAATTTAGTTCTTAGTTCGAAGCAAACAATGGCTGCTAAATATCATTTCTCCGGTTTCCCCCTTTTGTGATCACTATACTATCAGAATAAGTGCTTCGTGTCATAATAGCACTGCTGCACCCATCAAGCTAAACAAGCTTAGTTGTTCAAATACGAATATGATATTATTAAACAGAGTCGTTTAATTGGTCAGCTAAATTTTCCTAAATTAGTTTCGAAAACGCATGTTCGCCGCTCGGGTGTGTATCTCTACAGGGTGCCCATGGTGGGCTGGCCCACCCTGGGATTTTGGGTCGTCCCAGGCCCTGATTCCGCTCTGTTCTGCTGCGCGCTTCCGATCTCTACTCGCCCCTAGCCGCCTGCCTCGCTGGCGACTTGCCGTCCCCGGACGGCATGACTCTAGGAGGAGACGCCGGACTAACAGGAGGTCAGGAGCCGCTCGCCCAACAGCGTCACCGCTGCCCGGGTGCGCCGCCGTGCCTACCTTCCTAGTCCGTTCAGGGCTCAGGCGTGCAGCACCCACTAAGCCAACCTGATTTATTCTGAGATACGTCCTCAACACTCAGCAGCCACTCCTCATCACCCATTTTCTAATTGATTCATTACTCATTAGGCAGGACTGTCATTAGGGTTTGTTGTTTGCTCAGTGCTACCTACACTTAATGGTTCAGATGTATTTCGGTAATCTTTAGTACCTGTAAAGTTCACAGGGTTTTCAAAATTCCGGCCCTAGGAACAGACATTAGTCATTTGGATTGTTGGTCGTAGTGACATTGACCCAGATTACTACTGCAAGCCAGGCTTGTTGACAATTTTACTTGTCTTTCTTACTCATTCGATATAATATCCAATTATTCACGTCGATTAGTTGCAAACAATAAGTGCTAGACAAACTTCTTGATTCAGATTTTGGATGGTCTCTTACTGCAGTTACAGTTCTGCATACTTGTCCTAGTAAGCTCACAAGTAAATGATTGATTCACTACATCTATGCTTGCCTTGTCATATTTGTTGTCAGTATTCTTTTAGGGTGGACCACCCTGTTTCTAAATACTGCAACCGTAGACATGAGTGAATAGTATTTCTCTGTGTGATCTCTTCCATCATGTGTGGGCAACGAACACTGCATTGTATAGAAAGAAAGTGTCATTTCCAGCTTTTACATAGGCTTCGATCTTTTACATGGAATACAATCTGCCTACTTGCTCTGTGTCGCACTACCAACACTCCACCCTTGAAGCTAAACATTATGCCACTCATAATTCCTTAGTTTATTTGTTCAAATACGAATTTCATATGATTCTAATGTTCCTACTTCAGTTTTGAAATGTGTGTCTGCCTGTTATAGAGACATCAGGGGTTTGTATTTCTATGTGTGGTCTGGTCAGCACGGTTGGGGGTGAACTTTGCATATGCAGGGGTTTATAGGGAGACGCTCTTCGAGTTGAATTCGCAATGCATTCCATAGATAATCTGACTACTTTTTATGTTTTCATGAATATCAGATTCTGAACAACGTTATAATGATTATGAGCTTGCGCGCATGAAAAGAATAAAGCAGAACAATGCCATGGCTGTCAAACTTGGCATTAAGGGACTGAAATCAAGTCTGGATGCAATGCAATGCAAACGTTATCCACCTACAGATTCATGCTCAGAATATGATCCTAACGGTGATTCTTAGCTAGAGGGAGACCTAAGTCAATGTAGCTCCCTAGTGGAGGAGTCATAGGAAGATGCCCTATCTTATTCACCCATCAAGGTGCTTGCTCTAACTTTCCAAGGTTATATTGGTCGCACATATCTTGCTACTGATGCTTTGCATGGCTTCTACTTTGTTGAACTGCCATTAGCTTAGTTTACACATCGTGTATGTGAATACGCCCTACCTATCCATTTTCAGTACATATTCCATTTGTCATCATACCATATTTATCCATTCAAATGTTGTTCTTGTGTATCAGACGTTCAAAAGGAAGAGGGCGATTGCTGATTGTGGAGGAGCACAAGCAAAGTATTTGGAAAAGGTAGTGGCACCTGATAAATCAAATAGCCCATTAGGTGTAGTTGCAATATCACCTGACCCACAAAACACCCCAACTCTAGCAGACTCTAGCCCTACTACACTGGTCATTTCTGATGCCCCAACTCAGCAGACCCCAACTGCAGCAAACATTATGATTATGCTAGTTGACATAGCACCAGCTCTATGACGCAAAACCCCCATTCCAGGAAAGAGTACACCAAATCCAGTTGCCAAATCACTTTTCAAACCAGAGAGAGCCCCAATTGCAGCAAATAGGACCCCTGTTCCATTTCTTCCCAGTTTAGAAGACAAAGCTTATATTGTTGTCAGGAACTTTGTGCGCATCTTTCCTTCATGGAAATATTATACCGCAGACACAGAACAATTTCCGGTCTTCCTCCGCAACTTACGCGTAAGTAATGTACTTGTTGAGAAATAAAAACATGTGATCAATTGTATGGGAGGGATGCCTCCCACGAGGTGTCTGTTGGGGAAGAGATGTCTCCCCAACACACCACTTCAGCATGTATATAAGTGGGTCTCCCACATTGCAATAGATCTAAGAGAATCATTTTTTGTCTCTCCTTTGTTTCTTTACTTTGATACTACAATACGTTATCAGCACATAGCCTCTACCGAGAGAGCAATTTGGAGCGACTAGACTACGCCGGCATCGGAAACAGCAGTTATGCACAGACTCCGGCCGGCGTGAGACAACGAACATCATGGGAGGCGCTCAGCGCGTGCGACGGCCTTCGACCCTGTAGCAGCAGTTCCCGGCGGAGGAAGCGCCCACTGGAATCCGGCTACTTCATGCTTCGCGGACTCTGGTCAATCACAACCACGCATCGACGAGCATGTGTTCACATGCATGCATCCATATAGAAAATCAATCAGGATAATGCTAATTTGGTTGTCTTCTTATGATTAAGAACCACAATCTCATAATTTATTGTGTTTTGTATGTATGCCGACGAAGTGAGATTCACTTCGTCAATCTGCCTGAGAGGATTTGCCCTTGTTGTTTGATGCCACGGCGCAAGTCATCGACATGCATGCCACCGTTCTAAGGACAAATCATCATCACTTTTTTCATTTGGGTTTTGTCCTCTTGTTTTTAATCAATGATCTAAGAATTATTCAATTGAATTAAACGCATGCACAAGAACAATCGCAACGGAATAACTGGCGTCTTCGACGAGCACGCATGCGGCAGTTGTCAGGGCTCACGCATAAGGTGATGGACGTCCTCGACGCCGTCCATGGAAGCGACGCGATCTTCGGCGTACATGCACCTTGGTCTTCACGACCGGCAACGAAGCGACGCGGTTCTTGGCGGACGACAGCCTCCTCGCTCCCGCACCTACAAGCGCGGCTTCGGCCGGCGTCCATAGACGACCAAACCAAGGAGGAGGCGGCTGTCGCCCACGGCTCTGATGTGGAGAAAGCGGCCAATGGAGACCTCCGTGGCTGCCGGTGACTGCGAATCACGGCACGGAGGTAGTTGCCCCTGCGTCGTGCGACAGGGGCCTCCAGCATAGCATCCTGCAGAGCGGCGACGATTTCCGACACACGGTACCACAGCCCCCTTGTCCAGTGCAAGGACCAGCCGGTGGCGAGCAGGACTATAGCGCATGGTCAAACCAGCGGGAATCAGGGGCCAGTGCGAGGCCTGGCCGGCGGTGGCACACCACCACGGGGGCACACAGGTTCCAACCGGTGGCGGCGGTTATTCCAAGATAGAGTAACCGCACGAGAGAAGGATGTGAAATCCTATCTCTTTGCCGATTTTGCAAATCAGCCTCTGGATTATTTGATAGTCCTATACAAGTCCCTGTAATGTCATGTTATGACCCAAGCTTATTGAGACTTATAGTTTAGCCCTATGGCTTATTGAAAATTACAGTAGAGCAATCGGGCTCGTTGACTTTATCAAGCCATTGGGCTTGTTGTTTTCAGCACTTTAACAGTAAGGTTATTGTTATTTGAGTTTTATGCCCCAGGCTTCAGAGCAAATATACATAATAGACCAATGGGTCTTGCTGAATTGCGTAATAATTGATTATGCATCATTTTACATCATGTAAAATGACCGTTTGAGGCCCTAAGTCCTCATATATTTTGCACAAGTATGTCTATACTTCTGCATTTATTTGTATTACATGAGTAATACTATTGCAAAGCAATATGTTGATTCCATTATTCACAAAGATATGAAACTCGCTTGCAAATTTGGGAAACATAAGGTAGTGAAGTGTATGAAACTGCCTGACTATGTAAATTATACATTTGTCACAAGGATATGGACAAATGCTATCTACTACATAACTGCAGATTATTCACCGTTATTGTGAGGTCTATATTATGTCATTCTGACATAATGACTAAGTTCAATTTTGCACACAACTATGGATTGCATTATGGCAACGAATTAGTTTCGTTCACAACTGCGAGGTCTACACCACCATGTGGTAATTACCTTCTGTGTGTTTTAGTTAACACAAGGTTGTGAGAACTCCATAAGTGTGAGGTATACACTACTTAGTAGTGATTATCTCCCTGTGTTCAAAACAAAATTGATGGCACAAAACTTATGACATAGCCATTATGAGGCCTACACTGTTGGTGCCTACCTTCATGATGCTTTTCCAAATATTTGTCAATTTCATAGCATTTGTCGTTGGTTATGACTATAGTGTCACATACTCCACCAGGAGAGGAATCCAAGGCATTAGTGGCGACTATGCTACATATTGTGCTATGAAGAGAATTATGCAAAATACTTGCATATTTTGGTGATTACCTTCCATCAGTACACAACTTATGATATGTAATCATAGCAAGGAATTAAATTTCGTGCACGACTGAGAGGTTTATTCCACTTTGTGGTAATTACCTTCATGTGTTATGAATAACATAAGGTTGTGGAAGCTATGATCAATTAAACTGTCCATAAAAGTGAGGCACCACTAGGCGGTCGACTACCTCTATGTGTTTTAAGGAAATTAAAAGATTTGTCCCTTTTGAGGTGACTACCTTTAATTGGAAGACCTACACCAAATTGTGGTGTTCTTCTGGAAGGCTTGCCCCATTGGTGAGTAAGAATGACCATGGTCATGATTATGCCCAGCCATAGCATTTTCATCTTATTGAATTTACTAAAGGTAAATTAATGCATGAGCATTGCATGCAGCATATGGCTGACCTTTTTCAAAAGGAATTGTGATGAGATGACATTAGATGAGAGTAATTATTTAAAAATGGGTCATGAACATTAAAGATTTTGTCGACCCGGGGCCTTGTTGCGACAGAAACTCCACCTGCAGAAAATGTCATGGCTATTTATAAATAGCTCAGAATATGCATATTTACATTTATGTGTCATCACATTGACTCGGTTCTCAAACTGAGTATGTAATGGATGATGAATATCCATTTCCCTTTGAGCCTTCACTGAGGCAAGATATATTGTTATAAGCATCACATGAATGATTATTCATTCGTTGTTAGGACTTCGAGTCCATTGAGCCTTATAATTTTGTTGTCTATAAATCAACACTATGTTGAGATTATGTGATAAGGCGGCTTCAGATACATATCTGACTATAAGTCCTTACTGCACTTTACGTTCTCCTAGGATGGTAAACAGAAATATCATCTTTGTTCCAGGTTGCAATGCCTGAAATTCATGCTAGTACTCTTAGTACTAAGCAATAGTGGTTAGAGAACCACGAGGAGTTGAATGTAAAGTGAAGAAAGAAAAAGACAAGCAGAAATTGAGTGTATATCTCAAAGGGAATGGATCATTTAATTTAAATGATCACAATGACAACTTTCAAGTTTGTCAAAATGGTGGTTTTACAGAAAGTCGTACTAATGATTACCAAGTAGTCAAGTATTGGGATGAATCATACCACCGTCTCACTGGAGGCAAATGTTTTTAATGGGATAAGTTTGAAGTTCTACTTCAAAAGGAAAACAACCAGAAAATATCCTGGCATGGTAAAGGAGAATGGACTCCTCTACATTGATGATATGCTTGCGGAATGATATTCCCAAGATATTTTGGAGATCTCGTGTAGTCTCCTAGTTATTCCTAAATATCATTAGCCTATAATTGTACTACTACATATATTATAAATTGCAACATCTTATCCCTCAGACATGATAGTTGATATAATTGAGTATATGAGTCAGTTCATACTCAATCTTGTTGCATACATAATAGTTTTTCCTCCTTTATCATCATGGTATTGGACGATTAGAGAAATTATTGACAATTTTGTTGGCCACAACTTGACAAGTTGCAATATTCCCGACAATCATCAGATTGTCTTGTGCACTATATGTGACATTGGGGAATTATTTTTAAGGCACTCTCACCTTAAAATTTGAAATGAGCCGGCCAATACTCTTGAGTGCATTCAAGAATATGTTTGGATTATTCAACCATTATCTGGGTTATGTTGGTACTTCATGGTGTTAATAGATGCATCTAGAAGATGGTCTTAGATGTGTATCATCCACACAAAACCACGTGTTTGCTGAATTAATTGCTCAAATTGACGAATTTAGAGCAAATTATCCTAACATGGGATAATTCCATTGGAATGCAAAAGTCGTTGAAGTTGACTCACGAGCATTCAATGGTTATATTCAGTATATAGTACGTAACCAAAATGTTTGGCTTGATCTCTTATGAAAGAGATTCAATATTGCTTGGCCAATGTTGCAGAATTGTGATTTACCAATATTTTGTTGATGGTAACATGCGGTCTCACACTCCGCATATTTGGTCTAAATAAGATCAAATGATACTACACCCGCTTGCAGTTTGTACGTGGAAATAAGTGAAGTATTTCCCATCTGCGGTAATTCGGTTGCATACTGATATCACCACCCCAACATACATCATGGGCCTTCACATATGGTTGGGATCTATGTGAGGAATAACTGTGGTATGTTCGTTAATCCGCCGAATACCTTAACCATAGCAAGGGAGTTATTTGCAGCTCTTGCGCTAATTGCTTTTGCAATAATAACATTTTCTGGCATTAGGGGGAGATGAGTACCACAGAGAATGCTAGGAAATGGATAAAAAATGTTGTAGACATTTTGTTCACGTACTTAAGAATCTGAACTGCAGGTTCAGGTTATGAGAAATTTTTAGCATATTGCAAATAATCTGCCAACTATATTTACTGATGACAAAGGTGTCACTTTGGTCAAGTACCAGAACGAGTGGAGGTACCTAAGAAACCACTCATCTCCCTAGATGAGAGCAAGAGGGGGAGAATTCTGGTCGCACGAGATTAAGTTCTCAAATGTTTCAGCGAAAACAGAGGAGATTGACCCCTCGATCAGTAAATATGATTCAATCTCAGGTTGAATGACACCTGAGGGATGCGCGACATCCAAAGTCCAACACATATGTGCACATATTTTTAGGTGTTGGGACATCGAAACACCTTGACTCCGTTGTTGTGGGAAATCACAAAGTGTTAAGAGGCGTAATAAGAATTCCATGATGATATTGATTCATGAGAATCGTATATGAGAAAGTCTACATATGTCGACATAAAATTCTTCTCGAAAATTGCTAGAATCCTTTTGGGCCCTGAACCAAATCCATGGAGAGTGTTGTTGCACTTATATTGGTTCAAATGAAAGGAAGCAATTAAGGAAGAGCGACACTCGCTCATCAAAAGAGAGGTATTTACCATTGTAAAACCTGCTCCTCATAAGTATCTTCCAGAGGGAAGAGAAGTAAATTTTCGTTTGGAAATGAAAATAAATGAGGTGGTGAGAAAGCGAGGCTTGTAGCACATGGGTTTTTCATAGAGACCCGACATTGGTTATGATGTAGCATACCTTCTTGGTATGAGTGGAATTATGTTTCGATACCAAATGTTAATGGCAGTACAGATCCATATGGTTCATGTATGTAATGTCTACATACCACCATGGGTCAATTAGTTTGGATGTATATATTGAAGTCATTGAATGACTTAATATTCTGAATCCAAAGGTAAATCGTAACATGCATGTGTGGAACTTCTGAAGTCATTCTATGACTTGAAGTAGTCAGAGAATTGTGTGGTGCAACCGACTAAGTGAGTTATTCCTTAACAAGGATTACTCTCATACAAATGATTGTTAAGGTGTATTCATGAAGAAATCCTGGATTGGATTTTACATCACCTTAATTTGTGGTGTCGGTGGTCTTATCGTAAAAGTCTATATAATACATGAAATACACACAATCATGTTAAGACGGATATTTGTGTTAAACCAAATTATGCTAAGTTTAGGACTTGAGCATATCCCCCTAAGATATCAGTCTTCATATATCCGGAAGTATTGGAGAAGTTCAATATGGATATATTATATCAATGACACATATGGTCATATTGTACTTAATATGGGATACAGATCCTTGAGACATAGGGGAGATGGTGAAGTGATAGTGGAGCATGAATTGCCATATCTAAATACCATCAAAGCACTCATATATCTTGTAAAATATGTCAGGCCTGACACTATAGTTTTTGGCAATTTATTGAGAGCGCAATTCCCCGAAAGGTATACGTTTTGTGTAAGGAATATCCTCGGATATATCCAGGGTACAAAGGGTCTTGATCAATTTCATCTAGAAAATCAAGATGGACCATGGTTTGATATATTGCTAATGGCTAATTATCTGATCCCACAATGCCATATCAAAGACTTGGTTTGCTGGAAGAGTATTTTGAGGGAAGTCTTCAGAATAGACTCTAAACGAGTCCTTCCAGTAATCATTCTATTTTATTTGAAGCATCACAAAATGTGGATGGCTTCATAGAATGATTGGCCACATGTGAAATCATGTGGAGATTATCATTATCTACCAAGATAATGTCACCTGTATTACTTATGGGTTATATTTATCCTTGTGAATTACAGAAATGTAAGAGGATAATATGCAAACAGATTATTGTGATATTCACAATGTCTCTTATCAATGTTTATATTCCAGAACTAGGTCCGTGGAATTGGTATGGGATATTCTTGAGGTTTGGAAAGTTCAGGGGGAGTAAAATCCCAAGTTATAACCCGTTGGTGATCCTCAAATCACCCATATTGTACTCTTTTTCCCTTTATGATTTTTCCATGATGGTTTCTCATATAAGGTTTTTAACGAGACAATATAAATACAAGTGTGGACATATGCCATATTGGTTTCTCCTTATATTTTTTCACTGGGTTTTAAAGGAGTTTTCAATGGCATATTATTATAAGGTTTCTCCTCAATTTTTCCCACATGGTTTTTGGAGGAGTTTTCAGTTTGCAATATACATATGACGAATTGATCAAGGGGTAGTGTTCAGAAATAAAAACATGTGATCAATTGTATTGGAGGGATGCCTCCCAGGAGGTGTCTGTTGGGGAAGAGATGTCTCCCCAGCACACCCCTTCAGTATGTATATAAGTGGGTCTCCCACATTGCAATAGATCTAAGAGAATCATTTTTTGTCTCTCCTTTGTTTCTTTACTTTGATACTACAATAGTACTAATGTTATTCATGGTCATTACTGCATATGTTTCTGCTGACAGAAGACACAAGATTTCATTCTTTTAAATAGGCGAGGACCAAACTGGATTGTGAAGATGAGCAAGGGTTGGTTGCACTTTTCAAGCACTCGTTGATGAAGTATCGTTCCTACCTGAGGCAAGCACACTTTGATGGCAAGACTCTAAACGAAATTTTTGTAAAGTCTCCAGTGCTACATTTATCCGACGGTGACTGGAATAATCTTGTTACACATTGGTCTCGGCTGCTGCGTAAGGTACTGTCTATGATATCACATCACAATTTGAACTACATTTCTGCATTTTCCTTAACGTCTCACTTGTACGAAAACTGTTAGCAGAAGAATATTCATTCTCATGGGACCACAGAATCTCTCAACTATACTGCACACTGCATTGCTCTTGTGAGTACCTCTTGCCCTGTATGACCATACTTACTTTCATAGTTGTTTGATTACGTAGCATCACTGCACATGTTAGCCTCGTTATCGTCCATTTGGTGGACATTATAAGATCTGTATGGACTCTTACATAAATTTAGAATCAACCCAATGCTTTTGAAGAGGTTTAGCTCTGCAGTCCTCTTGTAAGGACTGAACGTCGTCTATCACTGTACTTACATTAACAACTACTCCCTTCGTCCCATAATATAAGAAGGTTTTGTATAGTACACCAGTGTTCAAAACACTCTTGTATTATGGGAAGAGGGATTGGTTCATTGTGTAGCATTCTGCATCTTATCTCCCTCGCCCACCATTTACTAAAAAAGATCAGATCTATATTTAATCTTACCAAAAAGTAGAATACACAGACAATGCCAGTGCAAAAGTGTAGCCCATTGCTCTTGTCAGTACATTTTGTCCTGTAACGCTTGTACTTCCAGGGATTGGTACTTGATTATGTAGCATCAATCTGCATCTTATCTTCATTATCCTCTATCCCTTCCAGTATTATCATATCTATAATTACTCTCTACAAAATGTAGAGACAGGCAATGCTTATGAAGAAGATTCTGTGCTGAAATTCTTGAGTTATCCTTCCTTTGACATGGAGAAGGGCATTATAAAGCCGGTGTTAACTGTTAATGTAAGTCAGTCCTTCTAAAGCCTTTATCCTCAATTGTTGTTTAATTTGCTCATACTCCCTATCGTTTACTGCTGTTTAGTTTGTTGTTTCTACCAAAATGCATGTTCGCAAGAACCGTAAGTTCTAAGTTGTACTTGTAAAACCAAATTCCTTATTCATACCATGCACATTACTCAATACTACCTATATGTATGCTTGTTTTTGTGGATTTATAATCCAGTGTGTGGTGAAGCAGCCCACGTTTGCACCTTGTCATCTCCTGTTTTATCTTACTGATGTGGCTGATGATATTAACAACATGCCATGCACATTAACCAAAATAGATACAATGATTTTCTTTGCCCTTCATCTATGCTTGTTATGTTGACATGGTAATCCAGTAGTGTGGTGAAGCTCCCCGCATTATGAACAATGCCAAATTATGCTATTGATATTTTGAACTTACTCTTTATTTTCTAATTTGAAATTGGATGGAATTGACAACACAGTTATCATCTTTGTTTATACACGTGCAAAACCTGTCATCTCTCTGCTTTGTTTCAGGGTGATATGCCTGATGGCATGCACAAGTCTGCTGAAGGCTGTGAGACAAACCCAACATATATTGCAGCAAAGAAGGCAAAACATCTTGAAGATAGCGAGACAACCCCAAAGTCTTGTCTTGATGCAGTGTTCAAGTTACTTGAGACTAGCAGTCAGAAAAGCTCACAGAATTCGTTGTCAGAATCAGTTCGACTTCTTCAGTCCCAAGTTCTAGCAGAAAGGCATTCTGCAACTCAACTTCGACTTGAAGTCCTATCTCTAAGACAGATTGCGGAGAACACCAATGAGAACATCATCGCTAAACAGCTACACCTGGAAGCTATGAATGACATGCTAGGCCGGTCTTATATCCTTGCTCAGCAGCTTGCACAGCAGTTACCGCGCAAGGCTAACCTTTCTTGAACTGTCTTGGAAGTGGTCTCGGTTCAGTATTATTTTGTTACGCTGCAATGGTGCCCAGTTTTTGTAATCTACTTCTTCGTTGCGCTTTATGATCACTGGTGGCGAACTTCGATGCCCAGTGTATGTAATATACCATAAATCCTTTATTGTATAGTGTAGGTTTATTCTTAGTTACTATGCCGTAATTTCTTTATTGTATAGAGTAGGTTTGTTCTTAATTCTACTAGTTACTGCCATCATTCGCTATCTGAAAAGAAATCAGATGTAGTCGACCGGGCCGATACATTTGCCTCTAACGGGTCTAGTGTTTAGCGGGCCACAATTGGGCCGGCCTGCATCTTTCTTGGGCCCGAATGATTGGGGCCTTCACACTTTGCATGAGGCCCACAACTTACACCGGCCTATATTTTAGTTGGGCCTTTTGTGGACCCAGCGCTTAGTTTGGCCCAGGTAGCGTTGGGCCATTAACAGGCTGAATATTGTACTTGCCTGTTACGGCCCAGATGAAACCATGGGCCTTTAGCAGGCCAAAATGCATGTTGGGCCTCAATTTTCACTAGTCGTCAACGGGCCTTCAGCAGGCTGAAATGTAGACCGGGCCTTTTTGGGCCCAGTTATATCACGGGCAGTTACCAGGCCGAAACATATCTCGGGCCTTAGTTGGCCCACTGATAACATGGGCCTTTAAGAGGCCGAAAGCTTAGTACAGACATCAACGGGCCGAATTATGCGGCAGGCCTTTAACAGGTCCAAAGTCATGTTGGGATTTACTGTTGCCACCTTTATCACGGGCCGTTAGTGGGCCTGATGTCCCATCAAACCATATATGGCCCATGGGCAGCACGAGCCATTCCCAGGCCGAAAGTCACACCGGGCTAAAATGGGCCCATGTCTACATCGGGCGTCTAACAGGCCGAAAGTCACTAGGCTGTAATTGGGCCCAAATATTCGGCAAACAATTAACGGGCCAGATCTGGCTTCGGGCCATAAATGGGCCCAAATATTTGGCGAACAATTAATGGGCCAGATCTGGCTTTGGGCCGTAAATGGGCCTTTATTAAGCAGGACGTTATTGGGCTGGCCCACTAGTACCTGAGTAAGTACTACGGGCCTTTGACTGGGCCGGCCTTTTTAACCTATATGGGCCTCTGTTGGGGCCAGCCATGTGTCTACGTATCGTAGGCATGTTTCCTCCAATGGACGGGCGACATCTGGCCCACTGACGAGCTGAAAAGTATTCCCTCCGGCCAATCAGAATTTTACACGTGGAAATTTCCCATTGGTCTCGGCTGTTAATGGGTTATCGGATCCAAAACTGGACCCGATAGCTTAACGGCGTTCCGTTATGGTGGATGCCACGTGTCGGTCACCCTTGACGAAAGCACTTCTGTGACGCACGATTTATCGTCATCGAAGTGGACACTTCCGTGATGATAATTTTGGTAATGTCATGGAACACTTCTACGACAGCACGGGTATGACTATCTTGATTCTGTCATAAATTTGTCATGGATGTACATGCATGACAGAAAACGTGACCTACTATGACAAACACGTATCATCACGGAAGTTTATTTTTTTGTAGTGTTTGGTGATGCGTGCATGTTATTTCATTCTTATCATTTTGTGCGCTCCACCAAGATGTATGTGACATGGAAGAGTGACTCATGATCCTAATCGATTGTGCATTTGTATTAAAACGCAAATCTAAAATAATGCACAAATTTAGGGGGAGCACTTGCTTATCACATACTTCTCAAAGCGACGATGTATTTCATTCATTTTATCATTTGTCGAAGCTTTGATAAATATGTTGTCATCAATTACCAAAAAGGGGGAGATTGAAAGTGCAACTAATCCTCGGGTGGTTTTGGCAATTCATAACAACATATAGCTCATTGAACTAATATCCATTCAAGATAAATATTTCAGGAAGTTCAATGAATGGCATGGTATGGACTAGAGATGTGGACCCCTCAAAATGCTAAGGACATGTGTTGGCAAAAAGCTCAAGACTCTCCATCTTTATTTTATTGATCCAAGATCACATTGAGTCCATAGGAAAGCCAATACTATTAAAAGGGGATGAGGGTGTTGCTTAATGGCTTGCTTGCTCAAATGCTTAGTGATATTGCTCCAAAACCCTCAACCACTTTCTCCATCCAAATATGTCAAAATCCTAAACTCCAACTCGGCCCCACCGATTCTTTCTATCGGTGCCACCGAGTTCATATGACATAGCCACTGACAGAAACCCTAGCAATTCATATTCACGGATACGGGTCTCGGTCTCACCGAGATGGCTTGGCCAACGCTCTGTGACTTGTTGCATTTATTTCGGTCTCATCGAGTTATGCGATCGGTCTCACCGAGTTGGCTTGACATTCTCTCTGTTGCCTTATTGCTGCACTTCGATCTCACCAAGTTGATGCAATCGGTGCCACAGATTTGATGTTTTCCCTAAGCCCTAGCACGCCGGTCTCACCGAGTTGTTTGAGTCGGTCCAACCGAGATTCCTAACGTTCACATTTTGAACTAATCAGTACCACCGAGTTTAATCATTCGGTCTCACCGAGATGGGTCAAATGTGTGTAACGGTTGGATTTTGTGTGGAGGCTATATATACCCCTCCACCCCTTCTCCATATGTGAGAGAACCATTAGTACGTGCCTACTCTTCCACCATACATTTTCTGAGAGAGAACCACCTACTCATGTGTTGAGATCAAGATATTCCAATCCTACCACAAGAGTCTTGATTTATATCCTTCCCCAAGTTGCTTTCCACCATAGCCAAATCTGTGAGAGAGTTGAGTGTTGGGGAGACTATCATTTGAAGCACAAGAGCAATGAGTTCATCATCAACGCACCATCTATTAGCTTTTGGAGAATGGTGTCTCCTAGATTGGTTAGGTGTCAGTTGGGAGCCTCTGTCAAGATGTTGAGTTGAACCAAGAAGTTTGTAAAGGCAAGGGGATTGCCTACTTCGTGAAGATCTACCCGAGTGAGGCAAGTCCTTCATGGGCGATGGCCATGGTGGGATTGACAAGGTTGCTTATTCGTGGACCCTTCGTGGGTGGATCCCTCCGAGGACTCGCACAGCCATTACCCTTCGTGGGTTGAAGTCTCCATCAATGTGGACGTACGATAGCACCACCTATCGGAACCACACCAAAAATCTCCGTGTCTCCATTGCGTTTCCCTTCTCCAAACCCTTCCCTTTACCTTCATATTCAATGTTTTACTTTCCACTGCTATACTCTTAGAATTGCATGTGTAGGTTGATTGCTTGACTTGTGTTAATAGCTAAAATCCGCCCACAACTAAAATTGGGAAAAGGCTAGATTTTTATTTGGTAAAGTAGTCTAATCCCCCCTCTAGACATACTTTCGATCCTACACACTACCCATGACAAGTTGTGGAAGCTGCTATTCAAGCCTCAGAAGGAGTGGCTAGCCAAGGAAGTGGATCTCGGCCTCGATGCCGCACACCCTCCTCGAAAGGTAACGAAGTCTTATTCTTTCATGTTCAGATATCTATCTTTTAACAAGGGACTTGACTCTTTCCTTTTCGCTCCCACAGAGTTGGCTGGACAAGGCCCTGCTGATCGACAGCCCGGCCCCGCTGCCCGAGGACACCAAGAAGGCCCTGCTGAAGGAAATGCTGGTCGTGGCGACGAATAAGGCGCCAGAGAAGAAGAAGGAGAAGAAGGTTGAGAAGAGGGAGGCCCGAGAAGGCGTCCACACAAGGGGGCCTCCGGATACCAAATCCGGAGAAACCCAAGCCCCCTCGGATCACGAGGGGGATCAGGAGGACAACGATGAGGAGAGCGACTCCTCCCGGACAATAAAGAGGGCGGCGAGGAGGAACAACCTCCTCCTACCCCAAAAAACCAATGCAGGGCCAAGGCGGTCCTGTCCGATGACAGCTCGGACCCTGCCGAGGAGTCCGAGGCTTCCAAAGAGGTTCCCAAAAGGAACCCCAGGGTAAAGCCCCCCGCCCAAAGGTACAAATTCGAAGACTTACCGGGCTTGAGCTTCAAGGCTAATTACTTAATGACACACATGTCTTTCATACTGCAGCCCGCCACGCGACCTCCCTGCCGACTATGCCTCGGAGCGAGACTCCCCGTCAGTCGAGCTGGCGGAAAGTGGGACCGCATCATGCTCGATGTCCCCTCCTATCATCGGGGAGACCGGAGAGGTGCCGAGGTTAACACCTCGGTCGCTGAAGACCAGGAGGGACAATCCCTTCAAGTGAACAAAGAGGGGGAACCCAGTCAATCCGAGCTCGCCCCGAAGACAGTTTTGGAGCTCCCGAGGCCTCCAGAGTCGTCCATCCCTGATGGAAAATGTTGCATGGAAAACAAAAAAATCTACGCACATGCAAGATCTATCCATGGAGATGCATAGCTACGGTTGATGTAGTCGTGCACCTTCATGATCCGTTACGATCAAGCACTGAACGTAGGACACCTCCATGTTCAGCACACGTTCAGCTCGATGACGTCATTGCCTCTTGATCCAGCAAGAGGGGCGAAGTAGTAGATGAGTTTCGGCAGCACGACGGCGTGGTGACGGTGGTGGTGAAACTATTTCTACAGAGCTTCGCCAAGCACAACGGATTTAGAGCAGAGGATGAACTAGAGGGAGAGGGGGCATTAGCACACGACTCAGTGAATTGTGGTGTGTTCTAGGGGTAGCCCTACCCCTCTATTTATATGTTGAGCCCTGGGGTCGTTACTTGGAGAGAGGGCCTCCCCAAAGTTGGTTTGGAATGGAAGGAAGAGTCCTTCTCGGATTCCAGCACCAGACGCCACGGTCCTCGGCATCTGGCCCAGACGCCATGGTCCTCGCCGTCTGGCCCAGGGCTAGACGCCAGGGTCCCTGGCGTCTTGTCCCCGACCTCCACAAAACTTCCTTTTGCACTGACCTAAAGCCAAGTGGGCGTTACCCCTTGGCCCAACCAAAGTGTCCTCGCACCAGAACATTTTAGGAAACATCTGAAACCCTTCCGGTGAATTCCTGAACCGCTCCGAATATCATCCTATATATCAATCTTTACCTCCAGACCATTCCGGAGCTCCTCGTCATGTTTGTGATCTCATCCGAGAGTCCAAACAACATTCATTCACCAACATACATAACTCATATAATATTATATCATCAACAAACGTTAAGCGCGCAGACCCTACAGGTTCGAGAATGATGTAGACATGACCGAGACGCTTCTCCAGTTAATAACCAATAGCGGGACCTAGATGCCCATATTGGTTCCTACATATTCTACGAAGATCTTTATTGGTCGAACCATTATGACAACATACATAGTTCCCTTTGTCCGTCGGTATGTTACTTGCTCGAGATTCGATCGTCGGTATCTCCATACCTAGTTCAATCTCGTTACCGGTAATTCTCTTTACTCGTTCTGTAATACATCATCTTGTAACTAACTCCTTAGTCACTTTGCTTGCAAGCTTCTTGTGATGTTGTATTATCGAGAGGGCCCAGAGATACCTTTCCGTCGTACAGAATAAAAAATCCCAATCTCGATCCATGGCAACTCAACTGACACCTTTAGAGATACCTGTAGAGCACCTTTATGATCATCCAGTTATGAAGTGATGTTTGATACACACAAGGATTCCTCCGGAGTCCGGGAGTTGCATGATCTCATGGTCGAAGGAACATGTATTTGACATTAAGAAAGCAGTAGCAATAAACTGAACGATCATATGCTACGCTAACGAATGGGTCTTGTCCATCACATCATTCTCCAAATAATGTGATCCCGTTATCAAATGACAACTCATGTCTATGCTCAGGAAACCTTAACCATCTTTTGATCAACGAGCTAGTCTAGTAGAGGCTTACTAGGGACTTGGTATTTGTTTATGTATCCACACATGTATTTAAGTTTCCGATCAATACAATTATAGCAGGAATAATAAACCTTTGTCATGATTAAGGAAATATAATAATAACCACTTTATTATTGCCTCTAGGGCATATTTCCAACAGTATCCCACTTGCACTAGAGTCAATAATCTAGATGAATAATAAACCTTTGTCATGGAGTCTTGTTGCTGATCATGTTTTGCCCGTGGAAGAGGTTTAGTCAATGGGTCTGGCACATTCAGATCCCTATGTACTTTGCACATTTCTATGTCTCCATCTTTGACATAATCACGATTGAAGTTGAAGTGTCGCTTGATGTGTTTGGTCCTGTTGTGAAACTTGGGCTCCTTGGCTATGGAAATGGCTCCAGTGTTGTCACAAAAGATTGTCATTGGACCCGATGCACTGGGTATTACACCCAGATCGGATATGAAATCCTTTATCCAGACTCCTACATGTGCTGCTTCAGAAGCAGCTATGTACTCCGCTTCACATGTAGATCCTGCCATGACACTCTACTTAGAACTGGAACAACTGAGAGCTCCACCATTCAATATAAATAAGTATCCGGTTTGCGACTTAGAGTCATCCGGATCTATGTCGAAGCAAGCATCGATGTAACCCTTTACGACGAGCTATTCGTCACCTCCATAAATGAGAAACATAACCTTGGTCCTTTTCAGCTACTTTGGGATATTCTTGACCGCTGTCCAGTGATACACTCCTGGATTACTTTGGTACCTTCCCGCCAAACTTATGGCAAGGCACACATCAGGTCTGGTACACAACATGGCATACATTATAGAACCTATGACCGAGGCATAGGGAATGCCTTTCATTCTTTCTCTATCTTCTGCCGTTGTCAGACTTTGAGTCTTACTCAATTTCACACCTTGCAACACAGGCAAGAACCATTTCTTTGACTGGTCCATTTTGAACTTCTTCAGAACTTTGTCAAGGTATGTGCTTTGTGAAAGTCCTATTAAGCGTCTTGATCTATCCCTATAGATCTTGATGCCCAATATGTAAGCAGCTTCACCAAGGTCTTTCATTCAAAAATTCTTATTCAAATATCCTTTTATTCCAATCAGCAATATGTCATCCATATATAATATCAGAAATGCTACAGAGCTCCCACTTACTTTCTTGTAAATACAGGCTTCACCGTAAGTCTATATAAAACCAAATGCTTTGATCACGTCATGAAAGTGTATACTCAAATTCCGAGATGCTTGCACTAGTCCATAGATGGACCGCTCGAGCTTGCACACTTTGTTAGAATCCTTAGGATCGACAAGACCTTCTGGTTGCATCATATACAACTCTTATTTAATAAACACATTAAGGAATGCAGTTTTGACGTCCGTTTGCCAAACTTCATAAAATGCGGCAATTGCTAAAGTGATTCCGACAGACTTAAGCATCGCTACGGGTGAGAAAGTCTCATCGTATTCAATCCCTTGAACTTGTCAAAAACCATTTGCGACAAGTCGAGCTTTGTAGACAGTGATATTACCATCAGTGTCTCTCTTCCTCTTAAAGATCCATTTATTTCAATGGCTTGTCGATCATCGGTAAAGTCCACCAAAGTCCACACTTTGTTCTCATACATGGACCCTATCTCAGATTTCATGGCCTCAAGCCATTTGTCGGAATCAGGGCTCATCATAGCTTCTTCGTAGTTCTTAGGTTCGCCGTTGTCTAACAACATGACTTATAGGACAGGATTACCGTACCACTCTGGTGCTGTACGTCTTCTCGTTGACCTATGAAGTTCAGTAGTAACTTGATCTGAAGTTTCATGATCATCATTTGCTTCCTCTCTTGTCGGTGTAGGCATCATGGGAACGGTTTTCTCTGATGTGCTACTTTCCAATTCGAAAGAAGGTACAATTACCTCATCAAGTTCTACTTTCCTCCCACTCACTTCTTTCGAGAGAAACTCCTTCTCTAGAAATGACCCATTCTTAGCAACGAAGATCTTGCTTTTGGATCTGTGGTAGAAGGTATACCCAATAGTTTATCTAGGGTATCCTATGAGGACACACTTCTCCGCTTTGGTTTCGACCTTATCAGGATGAAGCCTTTTGACATAAGTGTCGCATTACCAAACTTTAAGAAATGACCGCTTCGGTTTCTTGCCAAACTGTGGCTCATACGTGTCGTCTCAACGGATTTAGATGGTGCCCTGTTTGATGTGAATGCAACTGTCTCTAATGCATAACCCCAAAATGATAAAGGCAAATCTGTAAGAGACATCATAGAACACACCATTTCTAATAAAGTATGGTTACGACGTTCGGACACACCATTACGTGATACGTCTCCAACGTATCTATAAATTTTTATTGTTCCATGCTATTATATTATCTATTTTGGATGCTTTATATGCATTAATATGCTATTTTATATTATTTTTGGGACTAACTTATTAACCTAGTGCCTAGTGCCAGTTTATGTTTTTCCTTGTTTTTGACTTCTATAGAAAAGTAATATCAAACGGAGTCCAAACGGAATAAAACTTTACGATGATTTTTCTTGGACTAGAAGAAAACCACAAGACTTGGAGAGGAGGCTAGAAGCCCTACGGGGAGGCCACGAGCCGTAGGGCACGCCCCAGGGGGGCACGCCCCAGGGGGGCGCGCCCCCAGGGCTTGTGGGCCCCCCGTAGGCCTTCCTACCCTAATTCCACTTCTATAAACACCCAAATATTCCCCCTACACCAGAGCGCACACAAAAAATACTTTCCGCCGCCGCAAGCTTTTGTTCCCGTGAGATCCCATCTTTGGGCCTTTTTCGGCACTCCGTCGGAGGGGGATTCGATCATGGAGGGCCCCTACACCAACCTTGCTGCTCTTCTGGTGATGTGTGAGTAGTTTACCACAGACCTATGGGTCCATAGCTAGTAGCTAGATGGCTTCTTCTCTCTCTCTTTGATCTTCAATACAATATTCTCCTCAATGTTCTTGGAGATCTATTCGATGTAATCTTCTTTTGGGGTGCGTTTGTTGAGATCCGATGAATTGTGGATTTATGATCAGATTGTCTACGAATATTATTTGAGTCTTCTCTAAACACCTTTATGCATGATTAGATAGCTTTGTATTTCTCTTCGATCTATCAATTCGGTTTGGCCAACTAGATTGGTTTTTCTCGCAATGGGAGAGGTGCTTTCTGACGGGTTCAATCGTGCCAGGATAAAAGATGGGGTTTATATCATATTGCTTGAGTTTATCCCTCTACATCATGTCTTCTTGCTTAAAGCGTTGATCTGTTCTTATGAACTTAATACTCTAGATGCAGGCAGGAGTCAGTCGATGTGTGGAGTAATAGTAGTAGATGCAAAATTGTTTCGGTCTACTTGTCACGAACGTGATGCCTATATTCATGATCATTGCCCTAGATATCGTCATAACTACACGCTTTTCTATCAATTGCTCAACAGTAATTTGTTTACCCACCGTATGTTTTCTTCAAGAGAGAAGCCTCTACTGAAACATATGCCCCCAGGTCTATTTTTAATCATATATTTTCAGATCTATAAAACCAAAAACCCAAAAATACCTTGCTGCACTTTATTTATAGTTACTTTAGTTTGCTCTTTTATTTATCTTTTATACCTATCTCTATTAGATCTCACTCTTGTTCGTGACCGTGAAGGGATTGACAACCCCTTTTTTGCGTTGTGTGCAAGTGTTTATTAGTTTGTGCAGGTGCATATATTGGAGGCTTTCTTGTGCCTCCTACTGGATTGATACCTTGGTTCTTAACTGAGGGAAATACTTATCTCTACTTTGCTGCATCGCCCTTTCCTCTTCAAGGGAAAAATCAACGCAAGCTCAAGAAGTAGCAGGAAGAATATCACATCCCTAGTTCCTGGCATGACCTAGGCTAGCTAGGTACTTGTGTGCATCATGTTTAAATTTATTTAAATTTGAAATTGGGATTTGATCAAACCCTAGCACCTTTTAATAAACTAGCTTTAGATAAAATATTTCTCGGTGATTCCAAGATGTCCTTCACAAATGTTCATGATTTAGCGAAAAGGGCGAAAACCCTAACCATAAATGGTGGTCATTTTTCCAGGACATAAATGGGCATTGAATTAATTCAAACATATTTGAATTGGAGCAATTTAAAAGCTATATATATTTTAAGTGCTCCAGTAATGCTGGAAATTGTTAAGGGTCACTAGAATAATCTAGAAAGCACCCATAATTATCTCTAGGATTTTATGAAATGGTTTTGTATTTTTTATAAACCAAACAGATAAAGAAAAAACATAACAGAAACAAAATAGGAAAAGTCCCTAATGATGAGGCTTGAAGCTATGTCGGTATTTCTCCAAAGAGGAAGGCATGATGCAGCACAGCGATGGTAGGTATTTCCCTAAGTGATGAGACCAAGGTTATTGAACCAGTAGGAGAATGAAGCAACACAACGTAAACAACACCTGCACACAAATAACAACTGCTTGCAACCCGACATGTAAAAGGGGTTGTCAATCCCTTTCGGGTAGCGGTGCCTCAAGATAGGCAGACGGACGTGAAATAAATTGTAGTAGATTGATAGATCGAACGCCAACTAAAATAAATAATAATAAATTGCAGCAAGATATTTTTGTATTTTTGGTTTAATAGATCTGGAAATAAAAGCAAAGTAAAAGTAGATCGCAAAGGCAAAAAATATGAGAAAGAGACCCGGGGGCCGTAGGTTTCACTCGTGGCTTCTCTCGAGAAAAATAGCAGAGGTGGGTAAACAAATTACTGTTGGGCAATTGATAGAACTTCAAATAATCATGATGATATCCAGGCAATGATCATTACATAGGCATCACGTCCAAGATTAGTAGACCGACTCCTGCCTCCATCTACTACTATTACTCCACACATCGACCGCTATCCAGCATGCATCTAGTGTATTAAGTTCATGGGGAAACAGAGTAATGCAATAAGAACAATGACATGATGTAGAGAAGATCTATCTATGTACAGATAGACCCCATTGTTTTATCCTTAGTAGCAACGATACATACGTGTCGGTTCCCCTTCTATCACTGGGATCAAGCACCGTAAGATCGAACCCACTACAAAGCAACTCTTCCCACTGCAAGATAAATAGATCAAGTTGGCCAAACAAAACCAAATATCAGAGAAGAAATACGAGGCTATAAGCAATCATTCATATAAGAGATCAAAGAAACTCAAATAACTTTCATGGATATGAAAAGATAGATCTGATCATAAACTCAAAGTTCATCCGATCCCAACAAACACGCCGCAAAAAGAGTTACATCATATGGATCTCCAAGAGACCATTGTATTGAGATTCAAACGAGAGAGAGGAAGCCATCTAGCTACTAACTACGGACCCGAAGGCCTACAAGGAACTACTCACGCATCATCGGAGAGGCCCCAATGGAAGCGGTGAACCCCTCCATGATGGTGTCTAGATTGGATCTGGTGGTTCTGGACTCTGCGGTGGCTGGAATTCATTTTTGTCGACTCCCCTAGGGTTTCTGGAATATTGGGGTATTTATAGCGCAAAGAGGCGGTCCGGGGGGCACCCGAGGTGGGCACAACCCACCAAGGCGCGCCTCGGCGTCCTGGCGCGCCCTGGTGGGTTGTGCTCCCCTCGGAGCACCCCCAGGCGCTGCCTTGGCCCATTGGCTGTCTTCTGGTCCACAAAAAATCTCCGTAAAGTTTCATTGCATTTCAAATCCGTTTGGTATTGATTTCCTGTGATGTAAAAAACATGCAGAAAACAACTACTGGCACTTGGCACTATGTCAATAGGTTAGTACCAAAAAATGATATAAAGTGACTTTAAAATGATTATAAAACATTCAAGATTGATAATATAACAGCATGGAACAATAAAAAATTATAGATACGTTGGAGACGTGTCACCTACCTGGGCCAACTTACCTGGCACTCAGCTGGTGGCTCAGCAAGCTGGCCTAGTCCACTGGCCCCTGCTAGTCATCCCTTTCCTCGCGCCAGGAGGACAGGGTCAGAAGATATTATTACCAACTCGGGTTCCGCCTTTGCCGCGGTTAAAAATACTCCAAAATTTCCTCCTACTAAAGCTACTAAGTTTATTTATGTTCCTAAAAATAATGATGAATCATCTAGTAAAGGAAACTAAGATCTTCAGATGATGAGTATTTATCCTAGCTTTGTCAATATCATTAAAGAACCAATTGCTACGAGTGAATTTCTTGATTTCTTACCTAGGAATGTGACCATAAATAAACCCAATGAATCTCCTATGGTATATAGATGTGCAATTGAGGAATTAAATACCAAAGATGATAACACCTAGATCTATGCATTATGCCTAGCTAGGGGCGTTAAACAATAGCGCTTGTTGGAAGGCAACCTAATTTTATTTTTGTGTTTTGTGTTTTTGCTTCTGTTCTTGAATAAATAAACAATATTACTTATGTAGCAATTGTGTTTTAGTGTTTTAATTAGTGTTTGAGCCAAGTAAGACCTTTGGGATGGTCTATGGTGATAGTTGATTTGATCTTGCTGAAAAACAGAAACTTTAGCGCTCATTGCCAGAATTTTAGAAAATCACAGAAGCGTGCTTTTGATTTGAATGTCTTACACAAGATTTATATACAAATTTCCTAGGTTGTCCTAATTTTTTGGAATTTTTGGAGTTATAGAAGTATACGAAAATTCTAGATTACTACAGACTGTTCTGTTTTTGACAGATTATGTTTTCTATGTGTAGTTTGCTTATTTGATGAATCTAAGGGTACTATCGGGGGGGGGTATGAACCATGGATAAGTTGGAATGAAGTAGATATAACACAAATATAAATTTAGAATGAGTTCACAACAGTACCAAAAGTGGTGATTTATTTTATTATACTAACGAACCTTATGAGTTTTCTGTTGCGTTTTGTGTTGTGAAGTTTTCAAGTTTTGGGTAAAGTTTTGATGGACCACAGAATAAGGAGTGGCAAGAGCCTAAGCTTGGGGATGCCCAAGGCACCCCAAGGTAATATTCAAGGACAACCAAGCATCTAAGCTTGGGAATGCCCCGGATGGCATCCCCTCTTTTGTCTTCAATCCATCGCTAAATTTACTTGAGGTTATATTTTTATTCACCACATGTTATGTGTTTTGCTTGGAGCGTCTTGTATGATATGAGCCTTTGCTTTTTATTTTGCACAAAAATCCTTGCGGTACACACCTTTTGAGAGGGACACGCATTAATCGTGAATTTATTAGAATACTCTATGTGCTTCACTTATATCTTTTAGGCTAGGCAGTTGCTCTAGTGCTTCACTTATATCTTTTTAGAGCACGGCAATGGTTTTATTTTGTAGAAATTGATGAAATCTCATGCTTCACTTATATTATTTTGAGAGTCCTAAAATAGTATGGTAATTTTCTTAGGTTATGAATTTAGTCCTAATATGATGGGCATCCAAGAGGGATATAATAAAAACTTCCATAAAGAGCATTGAAAATATGAGAAGTTTGATTCCTTGAATTTGTTTTGAGATATAAATATGGTGATATTAGAGTCATGCTAGTGAGTAATTATGGATTCATAGAAATACTTGTGTTAAAGTTTGTGATTCCCGAAGCATGCACGTATGGTGAACCGTTATGTGATGAAGTCGGAGCATGATTAATTTTTTGATTGTCTTCCTTATGAGTGGCGGTCGGGGACAAGCGATGGTCTTTTCCTACCAATCTATCCCCCTAGGAGCATGTGTATTTGTACATTTCTTTGATGGCTAATAAATTTTCGCAATAAGTATGTGAGTTCTTTATGACTAATGTTGAGTCCATGGATTATATGCACTCTCACCCTTCCACCATTGCTAGCCTCTCTAGTACCACGCAACTTTCACCGGCGCAGTAAAACCACCATATACCCTTCCTCAAAACAGCCACCATACCTACCTATTATGGCATTTCCATAGCCATTCCGAGATATATTGCATGCAACTTCCACTGTTCCGTTTATTATGACACATACCATCATTGTCGTATTGCTTTGCGTGATCATGTAGTTGACATAGTATTTGTGGCAAGGCCACCATTATATATTTTTCATACATGTCACTATAGATTATTGCACATCTCGGTACACCGCCAGAGGCATTCATATAGAGTCATATCTTGTTCTAGTATCGATTTGTAATTCTTGAGTTGTAAGTAAATAAAAGTGTGATGATCATCATTATTAGAGCATTATCGCATGTTGTCGTGGGAAACCACGGCCACCTATGGGACCAGGACGTCCCTTGTTGGTTCGGAAGGGGGCCGACGCGTTGCACAAAGAGCAGACCAGCGTGGGGCGGCGCGGGAGGGATCACCCGAGCGATTTACCCAGGTTCGGGCCGTCGCGAGGCGTAAAACCTTACTCCTGCTTTGGTGGATTGATGGTGGAAACAATGGTGGTGGTGCGTGATACGTCTGCAACATATCTATAATTTTTGATTGTTCCATGCTATTATATTATCCATCTAGGATGTTTTATATGCATTTATATGCTATTTTATATGATTTTTGGGACTAACCTATTAACCTAGAGCCCAATGCCACTTTCTGTTTTTTCCTTGTTTTTGAGTTTCGCAGAAAAGGAAAACCAAACGGAGTCCAATTGACCTGAAACTTCACGGAGATTATTTTTGGACCAGAAGAAGCCCACGGAGTGAGATGGGCCAGAAGAGTCCCGAGGCACCCACGAGGGTGGGGGCGCGCCCTGCCCCCCTGGGCGCGCCCCTACCTCGTGGCCGCCTCGAAGACCCCCCTGACTTGTTCCCGACGCCAACACCTCTTATATATACCCAAATTTCCAGAACATAACCTAGATCGGGAGTTCCGCCGCCGCAAGCCTCTGTAGCCACCAAAAACCAATCGGGACCCTGTTCTGGCACCCTGCCGGAGGGGGGATCCCTCACCGGTGGCCATCTTCATCATCCCGGCGCTCTCCATGACGAGGAGGGAGTAGTTCACCCTCGGGGCTGAGGGTATGTACCAGTAGCTATGTGTTTAATCTCTCTCTCGCGCCCGTTCTTGATTCAGCACGATCTTGATGTATCGCGAGCTTTGCTATTATAGTTGGATCTAATGATGTTTCTCCCCCTCTACTCTCTTGTAATGGATTGATTTTTCCCTTTGAAGTTATCTTTTCAGATTGAGTCTTTAAGGATTTGAGAACACTTGATGTATGTCTTGCATGTGCTTATCTGTGGTGACAATGGGATATTCACATGATCTACTTGATGCATGTTTTGGTGATGAACTTGCGGGTTTAGTGACCTTGTGAACTTATGCATATGGGTTGGCACACATTTTCGTCTTGACTCTCCGGTAGAAACTTTGGGGCACTCTTTGAAGTTCTTTGTGTTGGTTGAATAGATGAATCTGAGATTGTGTGATGTATATCGTATAATCATACCCACGGATACTTGAGGTGACATTGGAGTATCTAGGTGACATTAGGGTTTTGGTTGATTTGTGTCTTAAGGTGTTATTCTAGTACGAACTCTATGATAGATCGAACGGAAAGAATAGCTTCGTGTTATTTTACTACGGACTCTTGAATAGATCGATCAGAAAGAATAACTTTGAGGTGGTTTCGTACCCTACAATAATCTCTTCGTTTGTTCTCCGCTATTAGTGACTTTGGAGTGACTCTTTGTTGCATGTTGAGGGATAGTTATATGATCCAATTATGTTATTGTTGTTGAGAGAACTTGCACTAGTCAAAGTATGAACCCTTGGCCTTGTTTCCTAGCATTGCAATACCGTTTACGCTCACTTTTATCATTAGTTACCTTGCTGTTTCTATATTTTCAGATTACAAAAACCTATATCTACCATCCATATTGCACTTGTATCACCATCTCTTCGCTGAACTAGTGCACCTATACAATTTACCATTGTATTGGGTGTGTTGGGGACAGAAGAGACTCTTTGTTATTTGGTTGCAGGGTTGTTTGAGAGAGACCATCTTCATCCTACGCCTCCCACAGATTGATAAACCTTAGGTCATCCACTTGAGGGAATTTGCTACTGTCCTACAAACCTCTGCACTTGGAGGCCCAACAACGTCTACAAGAAGAAGGTTGTGTAGTAGACATCAGTGCGCAGTACAATTGCCCGGCAGGGGTTGCCTCAGGCAGCAGTGACTACGCGCGTATGGGGCTCTGAGTTATCCAATCTTCTAACCCTTTCTACGGTTGCCATGGGCCTCCTTTTATAGATCAAGGGGTAACCACAGTGGCAAAGTAGTCATTACGCACTGATAAAAGATAGCAAACAGTGCTATGTGTAACATCCCAAAATTCTAAATTTTGGAATGTTATATTAAATAAATAGTTTTGATTGATTGTTTGATTGTGGTGTGGTTGCTTGTGTGAAATTGAGTGAAATTTGAAACTTTTGAAAGTTAAATGAGAGGGAATAAAAGGACTTTCCCAAACTTTCATCTTTGCTTTCTGATCTCCTTGAATTCAAATTCTTTTCAAATACAAAACCCTGGAGAGAAGATGACATGACTTCTTCCATTAAAATAAATGAAAAGGGTTTCGAAAAGATTTGAATTTTATTTAGAAATATTTCCAAATTCAGAAACTTCAAGCAACTCAATGATTTTCATGAGAGAAGATAAAATGACTTCTTCAAAACATATGAAATATGAGTTGGGAGTTTAAAAGGATCAAATTTAAAGTCCTTTTAAAATTATTTTCAATTTGGAGTTATTTGGGTTTCATTCAAATTATTTTTCTCCAAAAATAAAATATATGGAAATTAGGGGAAAATGATTCCCTACAATAGAAAATTGGAGAGAAATAAATTTGAAATTATTTTGGTATTTTTAAAATGATTTTTATTGGATATTATTAGAGCAGTAGCACTCTTTGCTTTATTTCAATTTTTGTGTATTTTATTTGACGCCAGAAAAATGTTCATGTCGTAGAAATTCTTTTTCTGAAAATTTCGATATATTATATGCCTATAATATATTTTTATTTTATATCATTTTATTATTTCTTTCGTCTGCAAAATGATTTAGAAAAAAAACAAAATCCCCGCGGACCGAACTGGGCCGAAGGCCCAGCCGGCCCACGACGCCGCCGCCTCCCTCTCGTACGCGTGCCGGACGCCGCCGCCGTCCCCGACGCGGACTCCACCCGCCGCCTCTCCTTTTCTCCTCCTCCAAGGCCGCCTGCTCCCCTCCCCTCCTATAAAGTCGCCGCCGCCCCCCTCTTTTCCCCGTAGTCGTCGCCGCTGCCGCGCAAGCCGTCTCGCCACCGCCACACATCTCGCCGTCACCGCTGCCGCGCCGTGCCCCTCCGCCGCTTCGCCGCCGCAGCCCGCTGTCGCCGGAGTTCGTCCTCGCTGCCGCCGGTTTTCTCACGAAAACCGCCAAAACCACCGCGAACCGGTATAACCGCCGCCTGATCCGGTTTTCGTCGGTTTTTCCTTTTAAATTCGGTTTTCTTTTTAGTTAGTTTTAATTCGCGAACATTCACTGGTTAGGTCTACACAGCGAATGATTTTCGTTCGTTAGCGTTATGTAACGAACGTTCGTTCTTTAGGTTTTTATTTTTTTCTGTCCAGGGACCTATTTGTAGTATTTCTTTTACAGTCTAGCCCTTGGGTTTCAAACGACCACATCTTTTTACCTGTTTATCAAAATCCAGCGAAACCAACGCCCACTTCTTCGTTATGATCCCCTCTATCCAGATAATCAACTTAAACATGTTTTTGAAAGTTTTAAAATTTTAATTCAAACAGATTTGTATTTGAATTTAGTTTGATCATAACTTGAGTTTTATAACTCCGACTTAGTTGATTCTTTTTGCTAATTGAAGCTCTTGACCTAAACTTTCTGATAAGGCCAAATCCACACAATTTTGGTACTGTTAGAAATTGTTTTCTGTTGCAAGAGTTATTTGCTTGGTTTTGAAGTTTTCTCGAATTGTTTTCTTCGTTCTTTCCGATCTTTGGAGTGATTGCTTATGTGTGATTGCTATTTCTTGCTCACGATAGATTGAAACGGAGTGTGAGAGTAGAACTATCAGGAGTTATGAGTGCGAATCATCTTCATCAACAGTAAGAGGCAAGTTCACACTTTGATCATATCCCTTTATTACCCAGTTTTTATGCATTAGTTTCAACCCCTCAAACATTGCATGGTTAGGATTTGATAACATGTGGGTATTGGGAAGTAGTTGATGAGGTAGGAACCTATTGTCCTGCATTCAAACCTTGGGAGTTACTACTACGTTATGCTTATACTGCTCTGCTATGCTCGTAGACGTGGATTGGTTGAGTGTATTCCTGACAGATGTGAGAGTTATCATTAACGGTTAACTTAAGGTGGCTACTTTAACACACATCTGGGTGGAATGGTAGGGGCACCCTGGAGCACCCAGTGGTTTGCCCGGGCACCTGGAGAACCCAGTGCTTGCCCAAGGGGATTCCGAAGGACCCGTGTGATCACCCTATGGAATGCCACCCAGGCTCAAAGGGATCATAAGATTATTCATGCTAGAAACTTCCGTGTGCAGCCACAAGCTATTATGGGCTCTAGCATAGTTGAGTATGTTGCATGACCTCTTCCAGTGGTAGGCTAGTAGATGTAGGGGATGTAGGTCGGTACTGTCTACCCTGGGTTAGAGTTAATGCTTCTGAAAGACTGTGTTTCGGTCATCCGTTTTTCAAACACCATGTAGTGCGAGAAAATCCAACGGAGGAGATCGAGTCTTGTGGGGAAAAGTGCACAAACCTCTGCAGAGTGTACAAACTAATCATGATTAGCCGTGTCCCCGGTTATGGACATCTTGAGTATCTGGTTCTTGGATTATCATATGGATCTCATCACTCTAATTTAATTTGTTGGGTTGATAATTATTTTCTAATTGGGATTGTGTTGGAGGAACCTTCTCAATGTTGTTCAACTACCTTGATAGTTAAATAAAATATATTCCTTTGCAGTAGGGAAAAATTGGCTTTATTGAAAAATAAACTTAGAGCTTTCCACCAGCCAAATATGCATGTAGTGATAGTTATTATTCATCATTATCCTATGGTGTGAATTTGCCAGTACATTCAATGTACTGACCCTTTGTGGCTGCAACGTCTCATGTTGTAGGATTCTTACGACGAGTAAGTGATACATTAGGGTTACAATTTCTACACTCAACTTTGCCGTTGGTGTTGATGGGAATCCACAACCTTGTTGTTACTTTCGCTATTTTGGATTGAGGTAATAGTATTTACGTTACTTTATACATGTGATTTACCTCTCTTATAAATCCTCGAGTACTGTGTGTGTCAGCATACCGATCCAGGGATGACACTTAAGCACAGATACTTGACCGTCTGAGGTCGGGTCGCTACAAGATGGTATCAGAGCACATGTTGACTGTAGGACGTGACCCCTAGAAACTGGCAAGCCCATAGGAAAGATTTTTATCTACAACTTCATTTCAAAAGGATCTTTTACCTCTCTTCTTTTCTGAGCTTTATCAAAATATTCCCTTTTAGTTCGACCATACCCCTTTCCCCTTTGACCACACGAAGATTCGTCTGATGAGACCACTCCGAGAAGGACAAGATATCGGATAACTAAGACCATTTCGGAATGAAGGAGATTTTATCGTGCATTATAATAATGGAAACTACAATGGTTGAAGACTCCGAAGACTAGGAGAATTTGAAGGCTCTGAAGATTTTCCAGATTGGTATGACCTAGGAAGGCCACCCTTATGGAATTTGTCAGACTATTGAAAGCTGTCAATACCCGAGATCAAGGTGTATTGGAGAAAGGCCGGAACATGGAGAGTTAAAAACTCAAAGTTTTTGTCAAGAAAACCCTAAAGCAGGAGATATCTATTATGGAATGATAGCTCATGGCAATGACAAGGGCAGAAACACGGTTATCCGTGATGTCATCGCCACTGATGCGATGGACACCGTGCTGAGTTAAACATGCATTTCTTCGAAATGATGGGATGGTAGAAGGCTGATGGAGCATCTATCAGCAAAAGATGAAGTTTTAACCTTAGCTGGTGTATCACCAGGATCTCGAGTATTACATCAAGAAATTTAGGGTGGACCTTTAGGTAGCCGTATTTGACGAGAAAGCATTTCATGAAGAACTTAGGACCCAGAAGCTGAAGTAGCCAAGCAGGAGGAGCAAAACCTCGAGATACCAGAGATTCGTCAGGAACTGAAGGACAGTAGGACCATGGTTCATGCAAGGATATAGTAAACCCAGAAGTTTGGAACGCAACTCCAGAAATATTAAAGGACGCCACGAGAAACTTTGCGTCAATAGAGATGATCTGGCAAAAGAACTTGAGAAAGACAAGCATGATCAGAAGAAGCCATTGGAGGCATGAACAAGGCTGGAAGAATTTGACGACTTTGAATATTTATTGACCTTTAGATGACCAAACCCCTGTCATATACCTACGGTAGATGCGATGTTTGTGAGCTGTCATTTGTTTGATGTTTTCCCGATAGCCACAAAATAAAATCTGTCTTTTCAAAACTTTTGTTGGTATTGTGTGTATCCCTCTCTATCTCTCTCATCTCACCCCAAAACCCATGGACCCAATAGAGGATGAATGGAGATGAACTCATGTTTCCTGGACCGATAAGTCAATTGTAGACAGACCGATGGATTCAGAACATGGAGGATCACATGAAGATTGACCCTATAGTCGAAAAGGATATGATCCATCATGCTCTTCAGTTCTTTGAAAGAGGTGTTGCTACTTGGTGGAGGATATACCAAACCATCAATGGATGGCAAGGAGTAACCACTTGGAAAGAATTTAAGTTGCCTCTATTAAGGTCTCGTCTTGAGTCCCAGAACTTGAAGCCTTATGGAAATGATATGAAGAAACTTTGTGCATGCAAGCTCCGTGGAGAAATAGGACACAACCATAAGGAACACAAGGATGAATGCCCTCATTGTGAAGAAAGTCACCCAGCTGATGAATGCCCACCTAGGCAGATTACTTGTTTCTTGTGTGAAGGGACTACCCACTACCCTGCTCAGTGTCACATTTACCCCATGGTACAAAGAACCATCCAGCAGAAGAAAGAAGCAATGAAAGGAGCCCTCGTGGAAACTTTAGAAGAACCAGTGATGAAGGAAGAGGTTGAGGACACACCCGAAGAAGACCCAATTAAACCCGGCACCAAGTCTTGCTATTCATGTGGAGAAGAAGGACACATCTCCCAGAATTGACTGAATGGGGATCTAGTAGAATTCCCGACAGAGGAAGTAGATTATGACCCACAGGAAATAGAAGCCCTGATTGGAACAGAAAAGTACAGGAAGAGAAATAGATTGGATTCCAGGAAGGACCTGAGTCATATCACCTGTTTCAGGTGCAAGGAGTCAGGGCACTACTTCAGCAGTTGCCTGAAAAGGAAGCCGAGGACCCAAGGAGGCTTTGTAATCACAAGGAAACCGTGATACTTGTCAGAAGTAATATGTTTCTGTTGTAATGAAGCAGGGCACTTTGCCAGGGATTGTCCCAAAGAGAAGGAGGCTTGTGCTAGATAGTTGAGTTTGCAACAAAAGAAATGTAGTAGTAGTGGGGACATTTCTTTTATTAGTGAGGTGTTGAGTTGAGGCATGAAATGGAAGTGTAGGAGATTGTAATACTTTGAGAATCAATAAAGTTAGTATCGTGGGTACTGATTTGGATTTTATGAGTTGTTACTCTATGAAGAAAGTTTTTGACCATTTTCGAGGATATGAGAAATATGGTCTATGGAAGAATTTGTGCATTTCAAGGGTGGTTGTACCCTGTGAGGACACTTGACCCCTGGGAAAGATGATGATATTCCATGAAGTGGACTTCGGACAAAATAAGTATGAGTTTTGTCTCGATATATGGGATACCCTAAGAGTATGAAGGGATGAAGTACTATTGGATATAAAGGAGGTAGAATGCTAGTAATATGGAGCAATTGTAACTCGATGATGAGTCTGAGTAATCACATCTTAGTTTGGTACCAATAGAAGGAAGAGAGACAGTACAATTGGATGGATTAAGAATGCTGGGAAGCTGGATGTTGGAGTAATGATCAGTTGCCCCGATAATGAGTTCAAGGATTACAAGTGATGAGATGGGTCATAACCCACAGGCCCCAGGACCTGCCAAGAAGCAAGCACACTCTTGCTGAAGGAAAAACCCTGGAAGAGATTACGACCTTACCCACTGACGATCTTATAGGAGTTTACGCAAAACCTGAGAGTGTGAAGAAACGATAGATGTTTGTTTGGCTTGCAGAATCAATGGATTTATCCGAACTTGGTTCATCGACAAGAGAAATTCTGCAATGCTTGTGAGGATGACCGAGTGTTAGAATGCGAGATTCGCTAAACCATATACAAGGTAATGATTTTGGTGCGGGATGGATTGATCACCATACCGATTTACTCTTATTATTCGCCTTGCTATATGGGATGGTAAATCTGAGTGAGTTACCCATAGTAGAGCGACGACGATCAAAACCTTGTTTAAACCTTAGAATGGTATGACAATTTTCCCTTGTACAAGGCAGTTGTTGCCAATCATAGGCCATACGGTGAGGATGAAGCCCAGACCCATTTCCTGCAGGAGAAACCATAAATTGTTGACCACCATGAGATATCGATAGATGTTTAGTATTGGCGCCAGACCCAATCACAGAAGAACCTTACCAAGATGAAAGGACAGAAGAATTGCGGTAAGGGTCGTGCCACTACCGGAAGAGCCAGAGAAGGAATTTTCCTGAAAATCTGAGAAGACCGACACTGTCAAGAATAAGGATGGAGTATATGAGTTTTGATGGAACCGTAACAATGCTTCTAAGGGTGGTAGCGCCCCAGACCCCCTATGATAATCGATGGATTTTGAGAAGACCTGTCGTGGAATTGTCACGGCAGATGTCCTCGAGCTAGGACTTAGTCGTGGAGCCATCGCAACTAGGAAGCTTGAAGGGGTTAGTGGGACAAGGAACACGAGGGTTTATACTGGTTCGGCCCCTTACGGTGAAGGTAAAAGCCTACATCCAGTTTGAGGTGGTATTGATTAGGGTTTCGATGACCAGGGAGCTTAACTGCTATGCCTGGCTTTCGATGAGATCTTTCTTGTCCCTAAACCGCTGCCGGGTCGTCCCTTTATATAGGGAGGCTGACGCCCAGCAGCCCTCAGAGTCCTGGCCGGCTCATAAGAGTGTCCGGCTCGGACTCTCAACTATTCTTGCCTTGCACTACAAGTTCTACCATGATAATGATTGCAACTACGGGCCTTAAGCCGTATCCGGGTCTTAAGCCCATCTCTGGCCCACCGTCTTCAAGCTTATCGCCGGGCTTCTGGCAATGACCATATGAATAACCTGGCCCCTCCGGGCGGGTGACTCTAAGGTCTATATCCTCAACATTAGGCCCCAGATTGATTTGAGCCGGCTCATGTCAATCTTCAATCTTCCATCTTCAATCTTTTCGACGGAAAATCTCCGGCTTACAATCATGTGAAGGCCATAACCCGGCGTGACGTCATCCTCTAGACTCCGGATAATCCGCCATGACGTCATCTTCCATTAAGTCCGTTTTTTACTCCACCAGATCCGCAACGGATCTTATCTTTACTGCCATCCCGAGAATCGAGGCGTTTTGTGGGGAGATAACCATGCCGTGGTCTCCTCGTTTCTCGCGCCCACTTATGAGCCCGCCCTTATAAATAGGCTGGCCCGACGGGCCTTCAGCCACTCCTCTCTTCTTCATCTTCTTCCTCGCGCCACTGCTCCCCTGCTCGAGTTCTGCTGCTGCCGCCGCCGCGGGTCTTCTCGCCGTCACCAACTCAGGCCGCTGCATCACCCTGATTTGACCAGAGAAACGCGACGACCTCCACGACTCTCCAGCCCCTGTAAGTCCTGCTTGCCCGGTAGAACAGATCTGCCGTAGGGTTCATCCGTGTTCTTTGTGTTCTTCGCTGTCACCTACGAGCCCCGGTTGTTTTGATTTTTACTGCCCTTTGTGATCTTAGCTCTGTGTAGAACTACTGCGGTAGCTGTGTTAGCACCCATTTCTGATGTAAGTAGACCTCCTTTTACTGCATAAGGCCTTGTTCAATGCTCAAGAACTCCCCTGCGTCTGCTTTTTAGGTCTAGAATTTTTTTTGCCTGACCATTTTGATCCAAAATATTTACCGCAATGTGTGAAACCTGTTTTCACCATACTTAGTAAAAAACTGCCCTCATTGAATCATGGCAGTTTACATTTCCGGCTTAAAGAAACCACGCGCCGTAGAACCTTCCGACTTACGGGAAGCCACGCGCCGTAAAACTTTCCGGCTCACTTATAACAAGGCTGTAGACAATTTGAATTACCCTCAAGCACACCAGCGGCTTAGATAACCCGATGTACTTAGACATATATCATTAGTCCCCTCCATAAGCCGCCACCTTAAACCTTAACTTTGTAAGTCTCCTCCGGCTCATTATTAAACCGGATATTTTTCCCTGTATCATAGGTTTCCAACAGTCACCATGCCTCCCAAAGCTCCTAAAGCCTCCATCACTTGCAACTGGATGAGGTCCAATGTCACCAATGAAACCTTAGCAGATTTTGTCAAGTCCGGCTATCTGCCCAAGAAGGACGTCATGTCCTACCGTGCCCCTGACCCGTCAGAAGAGAGACCACAGCCAAAGGACGGGGAGGTAGTGTTTTTTGCGGATCATATGAGCCGGGGCTTCGCACCGCCCGGCTCAAAGTTTTTCAGAGACGTTCTGAATTTCTTCGATCTGCGGCCTCAGGACATAGGACCCAACTCAGTGTCCAATATCTGCAACTTCCAAGTGTTCTGCAAGGTTTACCTTGGAGAAGAACCCAGTCTGCTGCTCTTCAGAGAGCTTTTCTATTTAAACCGCCAGAACGAGTGTGCCAACGGGCCAAGTCTGGAGCTAGGCGGCATCTCCATCCAGCAGCGGAGGGACTGCCTTTTCCCTTACGCAGAGCCGCCCAGCCACCCCAAGGACTGGAATCTGACGTGGTTTTACTGCCAAGACACGTCGCCGGCTGATGAGAGTCCGTTGCCCGGCTTTCGCCCCTCGCGTCTGGAGCCGACTCACCCACTGTCAGACAAGCTGACTCAAGCGGAGCGCCAACCTCTGCTCCCCACCATCAACAAGATCAAGGCTCTCCTGGGCAATGGTCTGAACGGAATCGATCTGGTCCGGGTCTGGATCTCGTGGCGGGTGATCCCATTGAGCCGCCGCCCCGGCTTAATGTGTGAGTACACGGGCCGAAAGGATGACCCCCAGAGACACAGCCGCAACGATCTTCCTGAAGATGTTGCAGAGGAGATGACCAAGGCTCTCTTGAACGAGAGCCTGGCAGACTGCGGAAGGACCGGGTTAGCCCCCTTCTGCAAGACCAACCCAGCCCCAGCGGTAAGCCGCTGATCTAAACCTCTTATCTGTATATAACTTCATCTGAATCGTTTTAAGAAATCATCATTGTATTTTTCAGGCTGATGATAAGTTCTGGCGGGTCAAATATGACCATGAGGCGGCCAAGAAGGCCAGAAAGGCGAAGAAAGCCGCCAAGAAAGCCGCCCCTCGCAAGAAAGGAAACAGGCCTACTGCTTCAGAGCTGATGCAACTAAGCGACAGCTCCGAGTCAGAGGTAACCCCTGAGCCTGTAAGTCCTTGTTGTACTTTGTTGTTTATTTCTGTCCGCCTTATCAATACTTGTTCATCAATAGGACGACACCGGAGCAAGTAACCCGGTGGTTGAAGAGGTAACGACATTTTCCTCCGACTCGGAGCCCTTGCCCAGGCTGAAAATCCGAAGGGTAACCCGGAAAGTAAGCTTTTCACATCCTTTAGCTTATCAAGACCCTCAATTTATTTTGAAGCGACAGGTGCATGAGAGCCGGCGGCACACCCGGACCGACAAAAGCACCGACCTCTCCTCCGGGTTACCTGACGCATCGAGGAAACGCCGGACCGAGGTGATCTCAAAATTGTACCCTTTTCATCCTTTGGCAGGTGTTATACGTCAACCGCTCAACTCTTCTGACTCAAATTATCAGGAAACTTCCCCCTCTTCTGGCGACTCTATGCAGTCAAGCCTGCCGGCTTTCAAGACCGTGCCCGGGTAATGATAACCATCTCATGTTGTACTTTGTCTTCACTTACCCTATTGTGCTTAACCTTTCTGTCCTTTCAGTGCCCAGGCCAAGATCACCAAGAGGGCGAAGAAGTCCAAGCCGGTCGATGAGCCGGACTTGCCTGAGCCAGAGGCAGCCGCTCAAGAGCCGCCAGCTGCCTCTGCACCTGAGGCCGCTGCCCCAACCACCAAGGCAACTGCAGAAGCTTCTGTTAACCCGGAGGCCTCCAGCTCGGCTCAACCAGCAGATGACCCGGACGTGGTAATTACCCGGACGGAGTTTGTTGAGCCGGGGAGACCTACCGCGCTGGCCAAGTGCTCCGCCAAAGGGGAGCTGCTAGAGTCCCGCCGGGTTAACCTGGACCTCACTGACTACTCCAACTTGAACATTGGAGAGATTGTCTCCGGCTTCGTCAGCCAAGTGCACAAGAGCCGGGACGCAGAGATTGCCATGGTGAACCAGATCCAGCAGAAATCGGAGGTATTGTTCTTCTGTCTTCTTACTTACTGCATAGTTACCTTTACCATGCTAGCCCCCAAGTCGACGACTTATGATTGAGTATGTTGTAGACTTAGGTTCCGGCTTACTCCATTGAACCGGCAATGTGTAGATAAAAACGTTCAATATGCATTAGCCCCCAAGTGCCAAGTGTCTTTGCTTGGAAAACGCTTGGGACTTTAAATTTGTATAGTAACTGTTCATGCCATAACCCGGAAATTTATACAGGCTGCTGGCAAAAAGCTTGAGGCTAACCTCGCTGATCCCAAGAACCGGCTGAAGATGCAAGAGATGGAGACCCGGAAGGCAAATGCCAAGTTTGTGTCCAGCATCGCCGCGCAAGAGAAGCTGAAGACGGAGTTTGACGCTGAGCGGAAGGCGTGGGCCGAAGAAAAGGCCGCATTGGTGAACCGGGCTGAACAGGCGGAGAAGGCTCTCTCCGAGAAGACCGCCGAGCTCTCCGGCCTAAAGCGCCAAGTGTCCCAGATGGTGGCCGCAATCTTCGGTAAGTCGTCTCACCGGCTTTAATCAAGTTTGGAATTTTATATCTCATAATTCATCCTTGTCGGCGGCTTATCTGACTCTGTTAAACAGGTCCCAGAAGTGCCAACCTGAACCAGAGTGTGGTGACCAAGCTGAAGGCCGTATACACCCTGGTGGAGCAACTCTACACCGGGTCACAACGTGCCTTGGCTGTGGTGGCCCTCTCCAACGAGGTGCCGACTCACCTGGCGGAAGTCCTTCGCCGGCTCGCCGTTCTGCCTCAACGGATCCAAGAGCTGCGACGGGCCTCTGCAAGAGCCGGAGCGATCGCTGCGCTGAGCCGGGCCAAGGCGTTCCTGCCAGAGTTAGACCCGGCGGACATCGCCCTTGGCTATCCAAGCCTGAAGGAAGACGGCACCGCTTTCGATCAGAAGGACTTCGCAGCTTGCGTGAAGGCCGTACGCCCGGTGGCCACTCTGATTGGCAACGATACAGATCTGACTAAGTATCAGCCGGGCTACGATGCAGAAAATCAGAGGATCCCTACTCCGCGCTATGAAGCCCTCAACTTGATCCCGCCGGCTCGTCAGCACACCTTCGCCCCGGAGATTGACTCGGCCGGGTTAATTGACGAGGAAGCCCAATTCGAAGCTCTCAGCGGCATCGACTGGAAGTCATCAACTTTCCAGGTCGTGGGATCAGCCGGAGGAGAAGAGAGGAATGAGCTGGAGACTTCAACCCAGCAAGCGTCGTAACTCGGCTGGCGGCTTATCAATCAATGCCTCACCCTTTTGGACTCAATGAGTCTTGTAATAGAGTAGGACCAATACTTTATCTTTGCCGTGCCATCGTGCACGCCTTGAATGCTGAAGTCTGTTGAAGTTGTCCCCTTTATGTTTCTCCGGGTCGTAATCAATCAGTTGTTTTCCTTAATCTCAAAATAGTTGCCTTTAACTATCCTGCAGAGAAGGACAAATCACAAGTCTCGAGGCGGCTTACCGCCCTGAGAATCATAAGTTTTAGATATATAACCCGGAATATGAATCAAAAAGGACTGGTCTTCAATTATATCCTTAACGCAGCCGTAATAACATACTTAGCGGCTTGCAAGCATACCTCCGGCTTAAATAACCCGGGTAGTAAGGTTGGTACCTCAATTACGATTTACCTGTCTTAATAACACCCATTGTGTTCAGCTAATACTGTAAGCCAAAGTTAAGCCGGCAAAGCGAGACCCGGCCGTACACACGTTGAAATAATCAGAAGAAACTTACTATAAAGTAGAAGAACTTAGGGGCTTCCGGTTCGAATACGACCAGAGACCCGGCCCAAAGGGGTTATGCTAAGATTCGAATACGATCATATAGCCCCCAGTGGGTGTGGCGATGCCAATCAAGAGGGTACCGACAGCTATGTTCTCTTTGGTTCGAATACGACCCATGTTTGAACAGGAAGCCCCCAAGTGATTTTAAGAATTGTTTAACGACGCTGATTCGAATACGACCCACGTCGGTTCCCAAAGGGGGTTTTAAACTATGATTCAAATATGATCAAAGAAAACTCCCCAATGAGCTCGGCACTTTGCCAATCAAATGGGTATCGACAGCTATGTTCTCTTTGGTTCGAATACGACCCATGTTTGAACAGGAAGCCCCCAAGTGACCTTATTGCTTACGGCTAGATTCGAATACGATCATAAGCCGGATCCTCCTTCAAGTTATCATGTAATCTTGCAATGAAAACAACACGTGCATATTTGGAGGAGAAAAAGGACAGAGGTCCTGCTTTATTGCTTATCATAATATATACATGGCTGAGAGAAATATGTACATTATGAGAGCCGGTGGCTCAAGTGTAGTAAGGCCGAAGCTGAGCTATGTTCCACGGCCGACGGGTCTCTTCCTCCGACTTACGTGAATCTTTATGCTCCCGAATGTCAATGAGGTAATATGACCCGTTGTGCAAATTCTTGCTGACCACAAAGGGCCCTTCCCAAGGCGGGGATAGCTTGTGCGCATCTGTTTGATCTTGGATGAGCCGGAGCACGAGATCACCTTCCTGGAAGACCCGGGATTTAACCCGGCGACTATGATAACGGCGCAGGTCTTGTTGGTAAATCGCTGAGCGAGCTGCTGCCACATCACGCTGTTCGTCCAACAAGTCAAGAGCATCTTGGCGCACCTGTTCATTGTCCGCCTCAACATAAGCCGCCACTCGAGGTGAGTCATGACGGATGTCACTGGGGAGGACTGCTTCTGCCCCATAAACCATGAAGAAAGGCGTGAAGCCTGTAGACCTGTTAGGAGTAGTGTTGATGCTCCATAACACGGAGGGCAACTCCTCCACCCAACAACCCGGCGTCCGTTGCAAAGGGACCAAAAGCCGGGGCTTGATGCCCTTCAGAATCTCCTGATTAGCTCTCTCAGCTTGACCATTGGATTGAGGATGAGCAACTGAGGAAACATCAAGTCGGATATGCTCTCGTTGACAAAACTCTTCCATGGCGCCTTTGGATAGATTGGTGCCATTGTCAGTTATAATGTTGTGCGGAAAGCCAAAGCGAAAGATCACCTTTTTCATAAATTGAACCACCGTGGCTGCATCACACTTGCTAACTGGCTCCGCTTCCACCCACTTGGTAAATTTGTCAACTGCCACCAAGAGGTGGGTCTTCTTATCCTTGGATCGTTTAAAAGGCCCAACCATATCAAGCCCCCAGACCGCAAAGGGCCAAGTAATTGGGATCATCCTCAGCTCCTGAGCCGGCACATGAGCCCGTCGTGAGAACCTCTGGCAACCATCACATTTACTGACCAAGTCCTCCGCATCAGCATGAGCCGTCAGCCAATAAAAACCATGGCGAAAAGCCTTGGCCACAAGAGACTTTGAGCCGGCGTGATGGCCACAATCCCCTTCATGAATCTCACGCAAGATCTCTTGACCTTCCTCAGGGGAGACACAACGCTGAAACGCTCCTGTAACACTGCGATGATGCAACTCGCCATTGATAACAATCATTGACTTAGCCCGCCGGGTTATTTGTCTGGCCAAAGTTTCATCCTCAGGCAACTCACCCCGGGTCATGTAAGCCAAATAGGGCATTGTCCAGTCCGGTATGATGTGGAGAGCCGCCACCAGTCGCGCCTCCGGGTCAGGGACAGCCAAGTCTTCCTCTGTAGGCAGCTTAACAGAAGGATTATACAGGACATCCAGGAAAGTATTAGGCGGCACCGGCTTTCGCTGAGAGCCTAGCCGGCTTAGAGCATCAGCCGCCTCGTTCTTCCTGCGATCAATGTGCTCTACTTGGTAGCCCTGAAAGTGCCCAGCAATGGCATCAACTTCGCGGCGATAAGCCGCCATGAGAGGGTCCTTAGAGTCCCACTTGCCTGATACTTGTTGAGCCACCAAGTCTGAGTCACCGAAACACCTTACCCGGCTCAAGCTCATCTCCTTAGCCATCCGAAGACCGTGGAGCAAGGCCTCGTACTCAGCCGCATTGTTAGTGCAAGGAAACATCAACTGTAGCACATAATGGAACTTGTCACCTTTAGGGGAAGCCAATACAACTCCAGCCCCCGAGCCCTCCAACTGCCTGGACCCATCGAAGTGAATAGTCCAATATGTGTTATCCGGCTTTTGCTCGGGCACTTGTGACTCTGTCCAATCATTGATGAAATCCACCAAGGCCTGAGATTTAACAGCAGTGCGTGGCACATATTTGAGACCATGAGGTCCAGCTCTATAGCCCACTTAGCCACTCTCCCTGTGGCCTCTCTGTTTTGAATGATATCACCAAGAGGGGCAGAACTGACCACAGTGATGGGATGACCCTGGAAATAATGCTTAAGCTTCCGGCTTGCCATGAACACACCATAAACAAGCTTCTGCCAATGTGGATACCGCTGTTTGGACTCGATGAGCACTTCGCTGACATAATAAACCGGCCGCTGAACCGGATGCTCCTTACCCTCTTCCTTGCGCTCCACCACCATAGCCACACTGACGGCTCGTGTGTTCGCCGCCACATATAATAATAAGGGCTCCTTATCAACCGGAGCAGCAAGGACTGGAGGCTCTGCCAGCTGCTTCTTCAACTCCTCAAAGGCAGTATTAGCTGCATCATTCCAGACAAAGTTATCAGTTTTCTTCATCAACTGATATAATGGCATGGCCTTCTCACCCAAACGGCTTATAAACCGGCTTAAAGCAGCGATGCGACCCGCCAAGCGCTGAACGTCATTTATACACGCCGGCTTAGCCAGGGAGGTGATGGCCTTGATCTTCTCCGGGTTAGCTTCAATGCCTCTGTCAGAAACCAAAAAACCCAAGAGTTTGCCTGCAGGAACACCAAAAACACACTTGGCCGGGTTAAGCATCATCTTGTAGACCCGGAGATTATCAAAGGTCTCCCTTAAATCATCTATCAGGGTTTCCTCCTTTATGGACTTAACCACAATATCGTCCACATAAGCATGAACATTGCGCCCAATCTGGTTATGAAGACAGTTCTGTACACAACGCTGATAAGTCGCCTGTGCACACTTGAGTCCAAAGGGCATAGACACATAGCAGAAGGCTCCAAAGGGAGTGATGAACGCCGTCTTCTCCTGGTCCTTAACTGCCATTTTAATCTGATGATATCCGGAATAAGCATCCAAGAAACTTAAGCGCGCACAACCGCCGTAGCATCAATAATTTGATCAATACGGGGAAGGGCAAAAGGATCAGCCGGACACGCCTTGTTTAAGTCCGTGTAGTCCACACACATCCGCCAAGTGCCGTTCTTCTTGAGTACGAGCACCGGGTTAGCTAACCATTCTGGGTGAAAGACTTCAACAATAAACCCGGCCGCCAAGAGCCGGGCCACCTCTTCACCAATAGCTTTCCGCCTCTCTTCATTAAACCGCCGAAGGAACTGCCTGACCGGCTTAAATTTCGGATCAACATTGAGAGTGTGCTCAGCGAGTTCTCTAGGTACACCTGGCATGTCAGAAGGTTTCCATGCGAAGATGTCCCTATTCTCACGGATGAACTCGATGAGCGCGCTTTCCTATTTCGGATCCAGATTGGCACTGATGCTAAACTGCTGAGATGAATCTCCTGGAACAAAATCAACAAGCTTAGTTTCATCAGCCGACTTAAATTTCATCGCCGGCTCATTCTCCGTAGTCGGCTTTTTCAGAGAGGTCATATCTGTTGGGTCAACATTGTCTTTGTAAAACTTCAACTCCTCTGTTGCACAAACAGATTCTGCATAAGCCGCATCGCCTTCCTCACACTCCAGAGCCACTTTCCGGCTGCCGTGAACCGTAATGGTCCCATTGTGACCCGGCATCTTGAGCTGTAAGTACACATAACACGGCCGTGCCATGAACTTGGCGTAAGCCGGCCGTCCAAATATAGCATGGTATGGACTTCTTATCTTGACCACCTCAAAGGTCAATTTCTCCACCCTGTAGTTGTTCTCATCTCCAAAGGCCACTTCCAACTCAATCTTGCCGACTGGATAAGCCGACTTACCAGGTACCACACCGTGGAAAATAGTGTTGGACTGGCTGAGGTTCTTATCAATCAACCCCATACGACGGAATGTCTCATAATAAAGGATGTTGATGATGCTGCCTCCATCCATGAGCACCTTAGTGAACTTATATCCTCCCACCTGCGGAGCCACCACCAGGGCCAAGTGACCCGGATTATCCACCCGTGGAGGGTGATCCTCCCTACTCCACACTATAGGCTGCTCAGACCACCGCAAGTAGCGTGGAACCGCCGGCTCAACAGCATTCACAGCCCTCTTATGAAGCTTCTGATCTTGCTTGCACAGACTGGTGGTAAACACATGATATTGTCCACCGCTAAGCTGCTTTGGATTGGTCTGATAACCCCCCAGCTGCTGTTGATGACCCTGGCTAGACTGTTGAATAAAGCCCCCTTGACCGTTCTGAGGACCAGAATTTGAGCCGCCGCCCGGGCCATGAAAGCCGCCGGCGCCTGAGCCGCCGCCCGGGCCATTGTAATTCTTAAAGGCCTTCATGATTGCACAATCCTTCCATAGATGAGTCGCTGGCTTCTCTCTAGAGCCATGCCTTGGACAAGGCTCATTCAACAGTTGCTCCAGCGTCGGGCCTGACCCGCCGCCTCGGGGAGGGGGCCTCCCTTTGCGTCGCTGGTTGTTACCTTGTGAGCTGGCGTTGGCTACAAACTCTAGGCTGCCATCGGCCTTGCGCTTGCCTCCTCCTTGGTTCCCCGGGTTATGCTGAGGACCCTTGCCATTGCCATTCTTCTTTCCCTTCCCTGCCCTTTCATCATCTGAAGGGGGATCCTTGGTACCATCAGAATCGGCGTACTTGACAAGAGCCGCCATTAGTGTACCCATATCACTGCAGTCGCGCTTAAGCCGCCCGAGTTTCATCTTCAGGGGCACGAAACGACAATTCTGTTCCAACATTAAGACTGCAGAGCCGGCATCCATCTTATCTGATGAATGTATGATCTCCTTGACCCGGCGAACCCAATGCGTCGTGGATTCACCCTCCTGCTGCTTACAGTTAGTCAAATCCACAATTGACATAGACTGCCTACAGGTATCCTTGAAGTTTTGGATGAACCGGGCTTTCAGCTCAGCCCAAGACCCGATGGAATTCGGTGGTAGCCCTTTCAACCAAGTGCGGGCAGTCCCATCCAACATCATGGTGAAGTACTTGGCCATTGCCGCCTCACTGACCTCCAGTAGTTCCATGGCCATCTCGTAACTCTCGATCCAGGCTGCGGGTTGTAAGTCAGCCGTGTAATTGGGCACCTTCCTAGGGCCTTTGAAGTCCTTGGGTAGACGTTCATTGCGGATAGCTGGCACTAAGCAAGGGACACCCCCAGTCCTGGTAGGGATACCCACATCGACGGACGTCGTCGGATAAGCCGGGGGAGTCTGGTAGGCCGTCAACTGAGGCACCTGCTCCGCCTCTTGCCGCGCTCTGTCTTGGTCTGCTGCGTGAAAGGCTCCGTTATGAGCCGGGCCATGGCCAGGGGGCGGGTCATGGCGTCGGACGTTACTTGAGCCGGTCGCTGAGACCATGTGCTGCTGTAACTCGGGCTCCGGCCTGGACGAGGGGTCGAGTGGATCCTGTCCCGGCTGTAGGAGTACGCCTCTTGCTGCGCCAGTGCTGTCTGAAGGAGTTCCCTGACCCGGCGGGTTTCAATAGCCGTCGGAGAGTCGCCGTCGACCGGGAGAGCCGCCAGCCGTGCTGCCGCAGCGACCATGTTCTCCAGCGGGTTATTATAATGACCCGGTGGTATTGGCACGTACTGAGGCGGGGCAGGGGGCACCTGGGGAGGCCCCATCACTTGTGGCTGAATAGGGGTCCCAGACCCGGGCACTATGACCCCTGGCGGGTTACTAGACCCTGCACCTGGCGTGTTGAAGAGGTTGCGTGGATCGTAAACCGGAGGGAGTCGAGATTGGGCCTTTTGATGCCTCCTTCTCAGGACCTCATTGGACGCGTTTTGATCCATCGTGAGCCGGAAGGACTGCGCTTGAATCAACTGGGTTTGGGCATCGAGAGCCGCCCGCTCCGCAGCCATCCTGATCCCTTCCGCTGCCAGATCCTCCTTAGCCTTCACTAGATCCAACTTTAACTGTGCCACCTCCGCATCATGCTGAGCTTGATCCGCCGGGTCAACCGTGGCGGTTAACAGGGCCGTCATCTTGTCCGTGAGATCCATTAGCACCTGAGCCGGCGAGGGCACCGGGTTTCCCGCTCCAGCAGCAGGGTTCTGAACAGGCTGTGCACCGGCCATAAAGACCCCAACCTGACTTGGCGGCTCAAACGGGTCCGGAATACTGTCACCATCGGAATAACCCATGAGCCTGCCATCTTGAAGTTGATACAACGAGTTTGACTCATCGGTGGACGACTCGCCGTCAGAGCCGGCGGCCGTCTCATCACCAGACCCAGATCGATCAGAGAGCCCTCCATGGATGCATCCCACAAAAGCATGCCTTACGGCAGGCCGGGCCCGGGCGGGTCGTGCACGCTGAGCCGTCTCGATGAGATCGGCGCAGAGATCCGGCTCAGGGCCCGGCTCACCAATCTTGCCAATGAAAACATGAATTCCGCCGAAGGGGACCCGGTACCCGTACTCAATTGAGCCGGCGTCGGGGCCCCAGTTTGCATCGTCGATGTAGAGCTTGCCGCGATGACTCTTGGTCATCCGGCCCACAGCGTATCCCTTGAGCCCTTCGAAGCTGCCCTTCAAGAACTCAAATCCACCGTGCGCTGGCCCCACGGTGGGCGCCAACTGTCGTGGAATTGTCACGGCAGATGTCCTCGAGCTAGGACTTAGTCGTGGAGCCATCGCAACTAGGAAGGTTGAAGGGGTTAGTGGGACAAGGAACACGAGGGTTTATACTGGTTCGGCCCCTGACGGTGAAGGTAAAAGCCTACATCCAGTTTGAGGTGGTATTGATTAGGGTTTCGATGACCAGGGAGCTTAACTGTTATGTCTGGCTTTCGATGAGATCTTTCTTGTCCCTAAACCGCTGTTGGGTCGTCCCTTTATATAGGGAGGCTGACGCCCAGCAGCCCTCAGAGTCCTGGCCGGCTCATAAGAGTGTCCGGCTCGGACTCTCAACTATTCTTGCCTTGCACTACAAGTTCTACCATGATAATGATTCCAACTACGGGCCTTAAGCCGTATTCGGGTCTTAAGCCCATCTCTGGCCCACCGTCTTGAAGCTTATCGCCGGGCTTCTGGCAATGACCATATGAATAACCCGGCCCCTCCGGGCGGGTGACTCTAAGGTCTATATCCTCAACAAGACCCCCGAACCTAACCTATTTCATGCTAGCCTCTCCGAATCTCGAGGACGAGATTCTTTTTAAGGGTGGTAGGTTTGTAACATCCCAAAATTCTAAATTTTGGAATGTTATATTAAATAAATAGTTTTGATTGATTGTCTGATTGTGGTGTGGTTGCTTGTGTGAAATTGAGTGAAATTTGAAACTTTTGAAAGTTAAATGAGAGGGAATGAACGGACTTTCCCAAACTTTCATCTTTGCTTTCTGATCTCCTTGAATTCAAATTCTTTTCAAATACAAAACCCTGGAGAGAAGATGATGTGACTTCTTCCATTTAAATAAATGAAAAGGGTTTCAAAAAGATTTGAATTTTATTTAGAAATATTTTCAAATTCAGAAACTTCAAGCAACTCAATGATTTTCATGAGAGAGATAAAATGACTTCTTCAAAACATATGAAATATGAGTTGGGAGTTTAACAGGATGAAATTTAAAGTAGTTTTGAAATTATTTTCAATTTGGAGTTATTTGGGTTTCATTCAAATTATTTATCTCCAAAAATAAAATATATGGAAATTAGGGTAAAATGATTCCCTACAATAGAAAATTTGAGAGAAATAAAATTGAAATTATTTTGGTATTTTTAAAATGATTTTTATTGGATTTTATTAGAGCAGTATCACTCTTTGCTTTATTTGAATTTTTGTGTATTTTATTTGACGCCAGAAAAATGTTCATGTCGTAGAAATTCTTTTTCTGAAAATTTTGATATATTATATGCCTATAGTATATTTTTATTTTATATCATTTTATTATTTCTTTCGGCAAAATGATTTAGAAAAAAAATCCCCGCAGACTTAACTGGGCCGAAGGCCCAGCCGGCCCACGACGCCGCCGCCTACTTCGCGTACGCGTGCCGGCCGCCGCCGCCGTCCCCGACGCGGACTCCACCCGCCGCCGCCTCTCCCTTTCCCCTCCTCCAAGGCCGCCTGCTCCCCTCCCCTCCTATAAAGTCGCTGCCGCCCCCCTCTTTTCCCTGCAGTCGCCGCAGCTGCCGCGTAAGCCGTCTCGCCGCCGCCACACATCTCGCTGTCGCCGCTGTCGCGCCGCACTTCGCGCCGCCGCACAGCCGCGCTCAGGCCGCGCCCCTCCGCCGCCGCAGCCTGCTGTCGCTGGAGTTCGTCCTCGCCGCCGCTGGTTTTCTCGCGAAAACCGCCAAACCGCCGCGAACCGGTATAACCGCCGCCCAATCCGGTTTTCGTCGGTTTTTCCTTTTAAATTCGGTTTTCTTTTTAGTTAGTTTTAATTCGCGAACGTTCACTGGTTAGGTCTACACAGTGAACGATTTTCCTTCGTTAGCGTTATGTAACGAACGTTCGTTCTTTAGGTTTTTATTTTTTATTTTTTTCTGTCGAGGGACCTATTTGTAGTATTTCTTTTACAGTCTAGCCCCTGGGTTTCAAACGACCACATCTTTTTACCCATTTATCCAAATCCAACGAAACCAACGCCCACTTCTTCGTTATGATCCCCTCTATCCAGATAATCAACTTAAACATGTTTTTGAAAGTTTTAAAATTTTAATTCAAACAGATTTGTATTTGAATTTAGTTTGATCATAACTTGAGTTTTATAACTCCGACTTAGTTGATTCTTTTTGCTAATTGAAGCTCTTGACCTAAACTTTCTGATAAGGCCAAATCCACAAAATTTTGGTACTGTTAGAAATTGTTTTCTGTTGCAAGAGTTATTTGCTTAGTTTTGATGTTTTCCTGAATTGTTTTCTTCGTTCTTTCCGATCTTTGGTGTGATTGCTTATGTGTGATTGCTATTGCTTGCTCACGATAGATTGAAACGGAGTGTGACGAGTAGAACTATTAGGAGTTATGAGTGCGAATCACCTTTATCAACAGTACAAGGCAAGTTCACAGTTTGATCATATCCCTTTATTACCCAGTTTTATGCATTACTTTCAACCCCTGAAACATTGCATGGTTAGGATTTGATAACATGTGGGTATTGGGAAGTAGTTGATGAGGTAGGAACCTATTGTCCTGCATTCAAACCTTGGGAGTTACTACTACGTTACGCTTATACTACTCTGCTATGCTCGTAGACGTCGATTGGTTGAGTGTATTCCTGACAGATGTGAGAGTTATCATTAACGGTTAACTTAAGGTGGCTACTTTAATACACATCTGGGTGGAATGGTAGGGGCATCCTGGAGCACCTAGTGGTTTGCCCGGGCACCTGGAGAACCCAGTGCTTGCCCAAGGGGATCCCGGAGGACCCGTGTGATCACCCTATGGAATGCCACCCAGGCTCAAAGGGATCATAAGATTATTCATGCTAGAAACTTCTGTGTGCAGCCACAAGCTATTATGGGCTCTAGCATAGTTGAGTATGTTGCATGACCTCTTCCAGTGGTAGGCTAGCAGATGTAGAGGATGTAGGTTGGTACTGTCTACCCAGGGTTAGAGTTAATGCTTCTGAAAGACTGTGTCTCGGTCATCCGTTTCTCAAACACCATGTAGTGCGAGAAAATCCAATGGAGGAGATCGAATCTTGTGGGGAAAAGTGCACAAACCTCTGCAGAGTGTACAAACTAATCATGATTAGCCGTGTCCCCAGTTATGGACATCTTGAGTATCTGGTTCTTGGATTATCATATGGATCTCATCACTCTAATTTAATTTGTTGGGTTGATAATTATTTTCTAATTGGGATTGTGTTGGAGGAACCTTCTCAATGTTGTTCAACTACCATGATAGTTAAATAAAATATATTCCTTTGCAGTAGGGAAAAATTGGCTTTATGCAAAAATAAACTTAGAGCTTTCCACCAGCCAAATATGCATGTAGTGATAGTTATTATTCATCATTATCCTATGGTGTGAATTTGCCAGTACATTCAATGTACTGACCCTTTGTGGCTGCAACGTCTCATGTTGCAGGATTCTTACGACGAGTAAGTGATACGTTAGGGTTATGATTTCTACACTCAACTTTGCCGTTGGTGTTGATGGGAATCCAAAACCTTGTTGTTACTTCCACTATTTTGGATTGAGGTAATAGCATTTACGTTATTTTATACATGTGATTCACCTCTCTTATAAATCCTCGAGTACTCTGTGTGTCAGCATACCGATCCAGGGATGACACTTAAGCACAAATACTTGACCGTCTGAGGTCGGGTCGCTACACTATCATACCTAACTCTGCAGGCTGACGGGGCGCATTAAATACACCGCTCAACATCACATCGTTGGTTTCCCGGCAAGGCTTGCCGGGCTATCTTGCCAGATGAAAGCACAAATGCTCCCTGGGTGATTTTGGTAATTAATGTCAACATATCTCTTGTTGGACTAATATTTTCATCTAGTATATTTCGGATGAGTTCAACAGTGGAGTGGCTTGGACAAGAGGATGTGGAACCCCTTCAAGATGCTATGGACAAAGATTGGCAAAAGCTCAAGACTCCTCATTTTCATTTTAGTGATCCGAGATCACATTGAGTCCATAGGAAAAGCCAATACTATTTAAAGGGGATGAGGTGTTGCTTAATGGCTTGCTTGCTCAAAGTGCTTAGTGATATGCTCCGCCACAACCACTTTCTCATTTCCACATATCTCCTAAACATAAAGTCAAAGTCGGCCCCACCGATTTGATCTATCTGGCGCCACCGAGTTCACTCGACATAGCCACTACCAGAAACCCTAATCAGTTCGGTCTCACCGATGGGATCTCGGTCTCACCGAGATGGGCTTGCAAACTCTCTATTGCCTATTGCAATTATTTTGGTCCCACCGAGATAAGCAATCGGTCCCACCGAGTTCGCTTGACCAACTCTCTGTTTTGCTTATTACCAAAATTGGTCTCACCGAGTTTGTGTAATCGGTCAAACCGAGTTTTGGTTTTACCCTAACCCTAGCACATCGGTCCCACCGGGTTGATCATGTCGGTCCCACCGAAAATCCTAATGTTCACATTTTGAACTAAATCGGTCTGACCGAGTTTCTCTATTCAGTCCCACCGAGTTTGGTAAATTGTGTGTAACGACTAGATTTTGTGTGGAGGCTATATATAGCCTCCACCCTTCATCCATTCATGGAGAGAGCCATCAGAACGTGCCTACACTTGTACCATTCATTTTCTGCGAGAGAACCACCTACTCATGTGTTGAGACCAAGATATTCCAATCCAACCACAAGAATCTTGATCTCTAGCCTTCCCCAAGTTGCTTTCCACTCAAATCAGCTTTCCACCAAATCCAAATCTGTGAGAGAGAGTTGAGTGTTGGGGAGACTATCATTTGAAGCACAAGAGCAAGGAGTTCATCATCAACACCATCTATTACCTTTTGGAGAGTGGTGTCTCCTAGATTGGTTAGGTGTCACTTCGGAGCCTCCGTCAAAATTGTGGAGTTGAACCAAGGAGTTTGTAAGGGCAAGGAGATCGCCTACTTCATGAAGATCTACCCAAGTGAGGCAAGTCCTTCGTGGGTGATGGCCATGGTGGGATAGACAAGGTGGCTTCTTCGTGGACCCTTCGTGGGTGGAGCCTTCCGTGGACTCGTGCAACCGTTACCCTTTGTGGGTTGAAGTGTCCATCAACGTGGATGTACGATAGCACCACCTATCGGAAACACGCCAAAAATCTTCGTGTCTCCAATTGCGTTTGCACACTCCAATCCCATCCCTTTACTTTCTTGCAAAGTGCATGCTTTACTTTCCGCTGCTCATATACTCTTCCCATGCTTGCTTGAAATGTATTGTGTATGTTTAAACTTGTGCTAAAACTCCACCTTAACTTGAAGAAATTAAAAATTGCTACTTTTCTTTGTTGAGGGTCTAATCACCCCCCTGTAGACACCTCTTCTTGATCCTTTCACCAGCTCCGCGTCTGCTCGCTTGACACGTCGCAGGACGGGTGTCATCTGTGGGTTTCTCCTGTAGGAAATGGCTGGCATGTGGCGAATGGCTGCCACTTAATCACCTTGCGGCTTGACAACGCACTGATCGACGACGTGGGTCGTGTTGGAGTGGTTGGTTAGGTGGTTTTGCCTCCGTGAGCCCCGGCAGGCCCTGCCGGGGTGCCTCGATTGTCTGCATCTGGGGGAGGCCTTGCCCCTTGCTGGGCTCGCCCCTTGTCCACATCAAACACAATCCTCTCAGTCCGGTAGTTTATCTCCCACCAAACGTTACCGGCAACATGATATTTCCCCTAGGATGACTCCTACCGGGATTAACTTCTTGGAACATGCCAGTAACCTCTAGCTCTTCTCCTATCTGAAGCTTGCTGATGACTGCCGGGGAAATCAGATTCAACCCGGCCCCGTCGGCCACTAGCATCTTTGTGACCTTGAGGTTGCGAATTGTTGGAGAGACCAACAACGGCAAACACCCTACCGCAATTGTACGGCTAGGATGGTCCTCCTCGTGAAAGATGATGGGCGTACGGGACTATTTGAGCGGTTTCCGAGCCTCTGGCGCCAGTTCCATGGCATTAACCTCTCTTGCCCACTGTTTGAGCTGGCGGTGAGAAGCGTGCAAAGATGCACCTCCGTCAATGCACAGGGCGTCCGTGGCCTTCTGAAACTCCTGCTCACTGGTTTCCTCTTCATCCCCTCCATCACTCTCATCATCACAGGTTTCCTTCTCTCGACCTCTAGCGGGCTTTCCTTGGTTCCGAAAGGGTTTTCCGGGACGGTTTACTTCACCACCTCGGCACTTACCGCCAGTAACATTCTGACCCTTTTCCGGCTCTACTTGATGACACTCTTGAAGGTCGTGGCCCTTGGTTTGATGAATCTTGCAATATGGCCCATCACCCTTCCCGGCTTCCTCAGCAGCAGCTGCTTCCCGGCAATCAGTGCACACGTCAACTCCCTTGCCGGGGACCTTGGCCTTGGCCTTCTTGCCGGTACTAGGCGCACCAGAACCTTCAACAGTTGTCACTGCTTTATCTCTCCGCTTCTTACTGCGCTTCTTGCTCTTTTTCTAACTGGTTGATTCATCATCATCCTCTGAATCAGGATTGGTGCAATCTTCCTCTTTGGGCAACTTCCTTCCCTCCTCCATCCGGGCACACTTATCCACCAATGTGTATAGGTCCTTCATAGTCTTGGGCAGCCACACGTTCATCTTGGGACGGATACGACGGTTGCACACATTGGACTGGAAGGCAGCTATTACAGCTGCCGGATGGATATTTGGGATATTTCTATGAACTTTGCTGAATCTCTATAAATTCTTACAGAGGGTTTCTCCTTCGTTCTGCTGGAGAAGCTGCAAATCACTGGGCCTGCCAGGTTCCTGATGACTGCCAGTGAAAGCGCCAATGAACTCATGGCACAGGTCAGCCCATGACGTGATGGAGTTCTCTGGTAGGTGCATCAGCCAAGACTTCACATTGGACTTGAGGGTCAAAGGGAAGTAGTTGGCGAACACCTTATCATCTCTTCCCCCCGGCAGCCTGAACAACGATGGTGTAGATGCTCAGGAACTCTGCCTGGTTCAGCCTCCCGTCGTATCTCTCAGGTATCTCTGGCTTGAACGTGCGAACGGACGGCCAACGGACTTGCCGCAGCTCTCGTGTAAAGGCAGGGCAGCCAACCTCGAAAGGTAGGCACCCGCCAACACCGAGCGCATGCTCGTCGACATTGAGGCCGTCATACCCGTCGGTCCAGCGGAGGTCGTCGCGACGCTGCTCGACGGCGCGCATGTCTCCTCTCCGCCTATCCTCCGGGGCTTGATGTTGGCCTGGACGTGCTCGAGGGTCAGAAGAGGCCATTGAGACATCATCGGGGTCTTGATTCTGTTGCGCTCATACTGGCTGCCGCGGCGGGGATTGCACCATGGGGATGGCCCCTTCCGTGCAGTCAGCAGCACGAGCAATTGCTGTCGCTTGGGGAGGTCGTGGTGGACCAGCTCGCCGTGAGCCCCCAGCTTCGGCAAAACCGAGCAGACTCTAGATGGTGACACGCCACTCGTCCATTTGCTCGGCTACCGGCGGAAACCTCAGCAGCAGCTGAGCTCGCGCCATGGCCTCCGAAGCCGTACTTGGCATGGATGTTGATGAAGTCGATCGTACCGTCGCTTGACTACTGACGGTGCCAGCGGCGGTAACGCTGCGCCCCTGCTGTCGCTGTGGGGTGACCACCTGGACGTGGTGTGGCGAGGGTGCTCGAGGGCCAGTGGCTCCGTCGGGCGTAGCGGCTTGGTCGACCCATCCCGGGGGAGGTGCACGCGCCGTGACCGCACCCACGGTGGGGCGGCCGGAGGGTGGCGGTTCGCCGCATCGGCGGGGGAGAGGGGCGCAGATGGAGTGACCCCCTCACCCGTACCTTGCGAAGTGTGACCATCGGGGTGTTGTTAAAGCTGCTCTCCTCCGGCACCTCCTGCTCCTGCGTCGGCCGTGGGGGAAATGACGATGGCGCCGCCTACTCCGACCACTTCCCCAGCAGCATTCGCACCCTCGTGCGCCTCTGCACCTCCCGCAGCGTTGGAGGCCGCGGGCAGCGGAGCCCTCGAGGTGGATGGGTGAGCTGAAGGACCGGGCTTCTTCTTGGGCACCATGGTCGACGGCGTCGTCGAAGATGAAGATGGTGATGAAGTTGACGCGCTACGCACGCCTTCAGGTTCGCGCAAGCGATCCCCCTATCTGGTGCACCAAAGATGTCGCGGGAAACCATGACCACCTATGGGACCAGGAGGTCCATTGCTGATTCGGCAGGGGGGTGACACGTTGCACAAAGAGCAGGCCAACGTGGGGCAGCATGGCAGGGATCACACGAGCGATTTACCCAGGTTCGTGCCGCCGCGAGGCGTAAAACCCTACTCCTGCTTTGGTGGATTGATGGTGGAAAGATGGTGGTGGTGCGCGGTACACTTGCCCCGCAGGGGTTGCCTCAGGCAGCAGTGACTACGCGCGTATGGGGGTGTGAGTTATCCAATGTTCTAACCCTTTCTACGGTTGCCATGGGCCTCCTTTTATAGATAAAGGGGTAACCATAGTGGCAAATTAGTCATTATGCACTGATAAGATAGCAAACAGTCCTATCATACCTAACTTTGCGGGCTGTTTGGGCGCATTAAATGCACCGGTCAACATCACATCATTGGTTGCCCGGCAAGGCTTGCCGGGCTATCTTGCCAGCTCCGCGTCTGCTCGCTTGACACGTCACAGGACAGGTGTCATCTGTGGGTTTCTCCTGTCGGAAATGGTTGCCATGTGGTGAATGGCTGCCACTTAATCACCTAGCGGCTTGACACCGCACTCATCGACGACGTGGGTCGTGTTGCAGTGGTTGGTGAGGTGGTTTTTGAAGGAAATATGCCCTAGAGGCAATAATAAAGTTATTATTTATTTCCTTATATCATGATAAATGTTTATTATTCATGCTAGAATTGTATTAACTGGAAACTTGATACATGTGTGAATACATAGACAAACAGAGTGTCACTAGTATGCCTCTACTTGACTAGCTCGTTGATCAAAGATGGTTATGTTTCCTAGCCATAGACATGAGTTGTCATTTGATTAATGGGATCACATCATTAGGAGAATGATGTGATTGACTTGACCCATTCCGTTAGCTTAGCACTCGATCGTTTTAGTATGTTGCTATTGCTTTCTTCATGACTTATACATGTTCCTATGACTATGAGATTATGCAACTCCCGTTTACCGGAGGAACACTTTGTGTGCTACCAAACATCACAACATAACTGGGTGATTATAAAGGTGCTCTATAGGTGTCACCGAAGGTACTTGTTGGGTTGGCGTATTTCGAGATTAGGATTTGTCACTTCGATTGTCGGAGAGGTATCTCTGGGCCCTCTCGGTAATGCACATCACTTAAGCCTTGCAAGCATTGCAACAAATGAGTTTGTTACGAGATGATGTATTACGGAACGAGTAAGAGACTTGCCGGAAACGAGATTGAACTAGGTATTGAGATACCGACGATCGAATCTCGGGCAAGTAACATACCGATGACAAAGGGAACAACGTATGTTGTTATGCGGTTTGACCGATAAAGATCTTCGTAGAATATGTGGGAGCCAATATGGGCATCCAGGTCCCGCTATTGGTTATTGACCGGAGACGTGTCTCGGTCATGTCTACATAGTTCTTGAACCCGTAGGGTCCGCACGCTTAATGTTACGATGACAGTTTAGGAGTTTTGATGTACCAAAGGGGTTCGGAGTCCCGGATGAGATCGGGGACATGACGAGGAGTCTCGAAATGGTCGAGACATAAAGATCGATATATTGGACGACTATATTCGGACATCGGAAAGGTTCCGAGTGATTCAGGTATTTTTCGGAGTACCGAAGAGTTACGGGAATTCGTATTGGGCCTTAATGGGCCATACGGGAAAGGAGAGAAAGGCCCCAAAGGGTGGTCGCACCCCTCCCCATGGACTAGTCCGAATTGGACTAGGGAGGGGGGGCGCCCCCTTCCTTCCTTCTCCTTCTCCCTTCCCTTCTCCTACTCCAACAAGGAAAGGAGGAGTCCTACTCCCGGTGGGAGTAGGACTCCCCCTTGGCGCGCCCTCCTCCTAGGCCGGCCGCCTCCCCCCTTGCTCCTTTATATACGGGGGCAGGGGGGCACCCCATAGACACAACAATTGATCTCTTGATCTCTTAGCCGTGTGCGGTGCCCTCCTCCACCATAATCCACCTCGATAATATCGTAGCGGTGCTTAGGCGAAGCCCTGCGTCGGTAGAACATCATCATCGTCACCACGCCGTCGTGCTGACGGAACTCTCCCTCAAAGCTCGGCTGGATCGGGGTTCGAGGGATGTCATTGAGCTGAACGTGTGCTGAACTCGGAGGTGCCGTGCGTTCGGTACTTGATCGTGAAGACGTATGACTACATCAACCGCGTTGTGCTAACGCTTCCGCTTTCGGTCTACAAGGGTACGTGGACAACACTCTCCCCTCTCGTTGCTATGCATCACCATGATCTTGCGTGTTCGTAGGAATTTTTTTGAAATTACTACGTTCCCCAACAGTGGCATCCGAGCCTGGTTTTATGCGTAGATGTCATATGCACGAGTAGAACACAAGTGAGTTGTGGGCGATATAAGTCATACTTCTTACCAGCATGTCATACTTTGGTTCGGCGGTATTGTGAGATGAAGCGGCCCGGACCGACATTACGCGTACGCTTACGCGAGACTGGTTTCACCGTTGCGAGCACTCGTTGCTTAAAGGTGACTGGCGGGTGTCTGTCTCTCTCACTTTAGTTGAACCGAGTGTGGCTACGCCCGGTCCTTGCGAAGGTTAAAACAGCACCAACTTGACAAACTATCATTGTGGTTTTGATGCGTAGGTAAGAACAGTTCTTGCTAAGCCCGTAGCAGCCACGTAAAACTTGCAACAACAAAGTAGAGGACGTCTAACTTGTTTTTGCAGGGCATGTTGTGATGTGATATGGTCAAAGCATTATGCTAAATTTATTGTATGAGATGATCATGTTTTGTAACCGAGTTATCGGCAACTGGAAGAAGCCATATGGTTGTCGCTTTATTGTATGCAATGCAATCGCCCTGTAATGCTTTACTTTATCACTAAGCGGTAGCGATAGTCGTAGAAGCATAAGATTGGCGAGACGACAACGATGCTATGATGGAGATCAAGGTGTCGCGCCGGTGACGATGGTGATCATGACGGTGCTTCGGAGATGGAGATCACAAGCACAAGATGATGATGGCCATATCATATCACTTATATTGATTGCATGTGATGTTTATCTTTTATGCATCTTATCTTGCTTTGATTGACGGTAGCATTATAAGATGATCCCTCACTAAATTATCAAAGTATAAGTGTTCTCCCTGAGTATGCACCGTTGCGAAAGTTCTTCGTCCTGAGACACCACGTGATGATCGGGTGTGATAGGCTCTACGTTCAAATACAACGGGTGCAAAACAGTTGCACACGCAGAATACTCAGGTTAAACTTGACGAGCCTAGCATATGCAGATATGGCCTCGGAACACTGAGACCGAAAGGTCGAGCGTGAATCATATAGTAGATATGATCAACATAGTGATGTTCACCACTGAAAGCTACTCCATTTCACGTGATGATCGGTTATGGTTTAGTTGATATGGATCACGTGATCAATTAGAGGATTAGAGGGATGTCTATCTAAGTGGGAGTTCTTAAGTAATATGATTAATTGAACTTAAATTTATCATGAACTTAGTCCTGATAGTATTTTGCAAATTATGTTGTAGATCAATAGCTCGCGTTGTTGCTTCCCTGTGTTTATTTTTGATATGTTCCTAGAGAAAAATTATGTTGAAAGATGTTAGTAGCAAAGATGCGGATTGGATCCGTGATCTGAGGATTATCCTCATTGCTGCACAAAAGAATTATGTCCTTGATGCACCGCTAGGTGACAGACCTATTACAGGAGCAGATGCAGACGTTATGAATGTTTGGCTAGCTTAGTATGATGACTACTTGATAGTTTAGTGCACCATGCTTAACGGCTTAGAATCGGGACTTCAAAGATGTTTTGAACGTCATGGACCATATGAGATGTTCCAGGAGTTGAAGTTAATATTTCAAGAAAATACCTGAGTTGAGAGATATGAAGTCTCCAACAAGTTCTATAGCTAAAAGATGGAGGAGAATAGCTCAAGCAGTGAGCATGTACTCAGATTGTCTGGGTACTACAATCGCTTGAATCAAGTGGGAGTTAATCTTCCAGATAAAATAGTGATTGACAGAATTCTCTAGTCACCATCACCAAGTTAGTAGAACTTCGTGATGAACTATAGTATGCAAGGGATGACGAAAGTAATTCCCGAGCTCTTCGTGATGCTGAAATCGACGAAGGTAGAAATCAAGAAAAACATCAAGTGTTGATGGTTGACGAGACCACTAGTTTCAAGAAAAGGGCAAAGGGGAGAAGGGGAACTTCAAGAAGAATGGCAAGCAAGTTGCTACTCAAGTGAAGAAGCCTAAGTCTAGTCCTAAGCCTGAGACTAAGTGCTTCTACTGCAAAGGGACTGGTCACTGGAAGCGGAACTACCCCAACTATTTGGTGGATAAGAAGGATGGCAAAGTGAACAAAGGTATATTGGATATACATGTTATTGATGTGTACTTTACTTGTGTTTATAGAAACCCCTCGGTATTTGATACTGGTTCAGTTGCTAAGAGTAGTAACTCGAAACGGGAGTTGCAGAATAAACAGAGACTAGTAAAAGGCGAGGTGACGATGTGTGTTGGAAGTAGTTCCAAGATTGATATGATCATCATCGCACACTCCCTATACTTTCGGGATTAGTGTTGAAACTAAATATGTGTTATTTGGTGTTTGCGTTGAGCATGAATATGATTTGATCATGTTTGTTGCAATACGGTTATTCATTTAAATTAGAGAATAATTGTTGTTCTGTTTACATGAATAAAACCTTCTATGGTCATACACCCAATAAAATGGTTTGTTGGATCTCGATCGTAGTGATACACATATTCATAATAATGAAGCCAAAAGATGCAAAGTTAATAATGATAGTGCAACTTATTTGTGGCACTGCCGTTTAGGTCATATTGGTGTAAAGCGCATGAAGAAACTCCATAGTGATGGGATTTTGGAATCACTTGATGCTTGCGAACCGTGCCTCATGGGCAAGATGACTAAAACGCCGTTCTCCGGAACTATGGAGAGAGCAACAGATTTGTTGGAAATCATACATACAGATGTATGTGGTCCGATGAATATTGAGGCTCGTAGCAGGTATCATTATTTTTTGACCTTCACAGATGATTTGAGCAGATATGGGTATATCTACTTAATGAAACAGAAGTCTGAAACATTTGAAAAGTTCATATAATTTCAGAGTGAAGCGGAAAATCATCGTAACAAGAAAATAAAGTTTCTACGATCTGATCGTGGAGAAGAGTATTCGAGTTACGAGTTTGGCCTTCAGTTAAAACAATGTGAAATAGTTTCACTACTCACGCCACCTGGAACACCACGGTGTAATGGTGTGTCCGAACATCGTAACCGTACTTTATTAGATATGGTGCGATATATGATGTCTCTTACCGATCTACCACTATCGTTTTGGGGTTATGCATTAGAGACAACTGCATTCACGTTAAATAGGGTACCATCTAAATCCGTTGAGACGACATCTTATGAACTGTGGTTTGGCAAGAAACCAAAGTTGTCGTTTCTTAAAGTTTGGGGTTGCGATGCTTATGTGAAAAGGTTTCATCCTGATAAGCTCAAACCCAAATCGGAGAAATGTGTCTTCATAGGATACCCAAAGGAGACAGTTGGGTACACCTTCTATCACAGATCCGAAGGCAAGACATTCGTTGCTAAGAATGGATCCTTTCTAGAGAAGGAGTTTCTCTCGAAAGAAGTGAGTGGGAGGAAAGTAGAACTTGATGAGGTAATTGTACCTCATCGCTTATTGGAAAGTAGTTCATCACAGAAACCGGTTCCTGTGACACCTACACCAATTAGTGAGGAAGTTAATGATGATGATCATGAAACTTCAGATCAAGTTGTTACTGAACCTCGTAGGTCAACCAAAGTAAGATCCGCACCAGAGTGGTACGGTAATCCTGTTCTGGAGGTTATGTTACTAGACCATGACGAACCTACGAACTATGAAGAAGCGATGGTGAGCCCAGATTCCGCAAAATGGCTTGAGGCCATGAAATCTGAGATGGGATCCATGTATGAGAACAAAGTATGGACTTTGATTGACTTGCCCAATGATCGGCGAGCCATAAAAAATAAATGGATCTTCAAGAGGAGGACGGACACTGATAGTAGTATTACTATCTACAAAGCTAGACTTGTCGGAAAAAGGTTTTTGACAAAGTTCAAAGTGTTGAATACGATGAGATTTTCTCACTCGCAGCGATGCTTAAGTCTGTCTGAATCATGTTAGCAATTGCTGCATTTGATGATCATGAAACTTCATTAAAGAAGAGTTGTATATGATGCAACCAGAAGGTATTGTCAATCCTAAAGGTGCTAACAAAATATGCAAACTCCAGATCCATCTATGGACTAGTGCAAGCATCTCGGAGTTGGAATATACGCTTTGATAAGTTGATCAAAGCATATAGTTTTATACAGACTTGTGGTGAAGCCTGTATTTACAAGAAAGTGAGTGGGAGCACTACAGCATTTCTGATAAGTATATGTGAATGACATATTGTTGATCGGAAATAATGTAGAATTATTCTGCAAAGCATAAAGGAGTGTTTGAAAGGAGTTTTTCAAAGAAAGACCTCGGTGAAGCTGCTTACATATTGAGCATCAAGATCTATAGAGATAGATCAAGACGCTTGATAAGTTTTTTCAATGAGTACATACCTTAACAAGATTTTGAAGTAGTTCAAAATGGAACAGTCAAAGAAAGAGTTTCTTGCCTGTGTTACAAGGTGTGAAATTGAGTAAGACACAAAGCCCGACCACGGCAGAAGATAGAAAAAGAATGAAAGTTATTCCCTATGCCTCGGCCATAAGTTCTATAAAATATGCCATGCTGTGTACCAGATCTATTATATACCCTACACTGATTTTGGCAAGGGAGTACAATAGTGATCTAGGAGTAGATCACTGGACAGCGGTCAAAATTATCCTTACTGGAATAAGGATATGTTTCTCGATTATGGAAGTGACAAAAGGTTCGTCTTAAAGGGTTACGTCGATGCAAGTTTTGACACTAATCTAGATGACTCTAAGTCTCGGTCTAGATACATATTGAAAGAGGGAGCAATTAGCTAGAGTAGCTCCGGGCAGAGCATTGCAGACATAGAAATTTGCAAAATACTTACGGATCTGAATGTGACAGACCCGTTGACTAAAATTATCTCACAAGCAAAACATGATCACACCTTAGTACTCTTTGGGTGTTAATCACATAAGCGATGTGAACTAGATTACTGACTCTAGTAAACCCTTTGGGTGTTGGTCACATGACGATGTGAACTATGGGTGTTAATCACATGGTGATGTGAACTATTGATGTTAAATCACATGGCGATGTGAACTAGATTATTGACTCTAGTGCAAGTGGGAGACTGAAGGAAATATGCCCTAGAGGCAATAATAAAGTTATTATTTATTTCCTTATATCATGATAAATGTTTATTATTCATGCTAGAATTGTATTAACTGGAAACTTGATACATGTGTGAATACATAGACAAACAGAGTGTCACTAGTATGCCTCTACTTGACTAGCTCGTTGATCAAAGATGGTTATGTTTCCTAGCCATAGACATGAGTTGTCATTTGATTAACGGGATCACATCATTAGGAGAATGATGTGATTGACTTGACCCATTCTGTTAGCTTAGAACTCGATCGTTTTAGTATGTTACTATTGCTTTCTTCATGACTTATACATGTTCCTATGACTATGAGATTATGCAACTCCCGTTTACCGGAGGAACACTTTGTGTGCTATCAAACGTCACAACGTAACTGGGTGATTATAAAGGTGCTCTACAGGTGTCTCCGAAGGTACTTGTTGGGTTGGCGTATTTCGAGATTAGGATTTGTCACTCCGATTGTCGGAGAGGTATCTCTGGGCCCTCTCGGTAATGCACATCACTTAAGCCTTGCAAGCATTGCAACAAATGAGTTTGTTACGAGATGATGTATTACGGAACGAGTAAAGAGACTTGTCGGAAACGAGATTGAACTAGGTATTGAGATACCGACGATCGAATCTCGGGCAAGTAACATACCGATGACAAAGGGAACAACGTATGTTGTTATGCGGTTTGACCGATAAAGATCTTCGTAGAATATGTGGGAGCCAATATGGGCATCTAGGTCCCGCTATTGGTTATTGACCGGAGACGTGTCTCGGTCATGTCTACATAGTTCTTGAACCCGTAGGGTCCGCACGCTTAATGTTACGATGACATTTTAGGAGTTTTGATGTACCGAAGGGGTTCGGAGTCCCGGATGAGATCGGGGACATGACGAGGAGTCTCGAAATGGTTGAGACGTAAAGATCGATATATTGGACGACTATATTCGGACATCGGAAAGGTTCCGAGTGATTCGGGTATTTTTCGGAGTACCGAAGAGTTACGGGAATTCGTATTGGGCCTTAATGGGCCATACGGGAAAGGAGAGAAAGGCCCCAAAGGGTGGTCGCACCCCTCCCCATGGACTAGTCCGAATTGGACTAGGGAGGGGGGGCGCCCCCTTCCTTCCTTCTCCTTCTCCCTTCCCTTCTCCTACTCCAACAAGGAAAGTAGGACTCCCCCCTTGGCGCGCCCTCCTCCTAGGCCGGCCGCCTCCCCCCTTGCTCCTTTATATACGGGGGCAGGGGGCACCCCATAGACACAACAATTGATCTCTTGATCTCTTAGCCGTGTGCGGTGCCCCCCTCCACCATAATCCACCTTGATAATATCGTAGCGGTGCTTAGGTGAAGCCCTGCATCGGTAGAACATCATCATCGTCACCACGCCGTCGTGCTGACGGAACTCTCCCTCAAAGCTCGGCTGGATCGGAGTTCGAGGGACGTCATCGAGCTGAACGTGTGCTGAACTCGGAGGTGCTGTGCGTTCGGTACTTGATCGGTCGGATCGTGAAGACGTACGACTACATCAACCGTGTTGTGCTAACGCTTCCGCTTTCGGTCTACGAGGGTACGTGGACAACACTCTCCCCTCTCGTTGCTATGCATCACCATGATCTTGCGTGTTCGTAGGAAATTTTTTGAAATTACTACATTCCCCAACAGTTTTGCCTCCGTTAGCCTCGACAGGCCCTACTGGGGCACCTCAGTTGTCTGCATCTAGGGGAGGCCTCGCCCCTTGCTGGGCTCGCCTGCCCGGCAAGGGGGCTTTTCTCTTGACGATATCCTGCTTCCTCGGCTCGTCCTTGGTCCTTCTGATCTGCATGTTGGTCCTTCGAACTTCTTGGGTTCTTGTACTCTGACTTGGGCTAGTGCTTCAATCTTGTTCCCGTGCCTGTGCACAGTCTGGGGAACAGACCCAGGGTTTGTTGCACCGACACATGTGAGGAAAGGATGATGGAGGCTATGATTCATCCACAAGTCAGGATGAGACTCGAGACGAAAAATGAAAAAAAAAAGAGGCCAAAGAGCCCAAACAAAAAAATGAGAGAAAAGGAGAGAAGAGACAATGTTACTATCCCTTTTCCACACTTGTGCTTCAAAGTACCACCATGTTCTTCATGATAGAGAGTCTCCTATGGTGTCACCTTCATATGCTAGTGGGAATTTTTCATTATAGAACTTGGCTTGTATATTCCAATGATGGGCTTCCTCAAATTGCCCTAGGTCTTCGTGAGCAAGCAAGTTGGATGCACACCCACTTAGTTTCCTTTTTGAGCTTTCATACACTTATAGATCTAGTGCATCTGTTGCATGGCAATCCCTACTCACTTGCATTGATATCAATTGATGGGCATCTCCATAGCCCGTTAATTTGCCTAGTTGATGTGAGAGTTTCTCCTTTTTGTCTTCTCCTCACAACCTCCATCATATTCTTTTCCACTTATAGTGCTATATCCATGGCTCACGCTCATGTATTGCGTGAAAGTTGAAAAAGCTTGAGAACATTAAAAGTATGAAACAGTTGCTTGGCTTGTCATCGGGGTTGTGCATGATGAAATATTTTGTGTGATGAGGATTGAGCATAGCCAGACTATATGATTTTCTAGGGGTAACTTTGTTTGGCCATGATATTTTGAGATGATATGATTGCTTTATTTAGTATGATTGAAGTATTATTGTTTTTATGTCAATATTAAACTTTTGTTTTGAATCTTATGGATCTGAACATTGCTACCTCTTGAGCATGCATTGGTTTTCCCTTGAAGAGGAAAGGGTGATGCAGCAAAGTAGCGTAAGTATTTCCCTCAGTTTTGAGAACCAAGTTTTAGCACGATCTCTAAGCGAAAACAGAAATATCTTCAGTTTAACAATATCATTATCCACATCTTTCTTCTTTTGCATATCACACAAATCAACAAAGTTGTTTAGATGGGTAGCGGCATCTTCACTAGGAAGGCCAGAAAATTGATCTTTCATAACAAGATTCAACAAAGTTGTATTAATTTCACAAGATTCAGCATCGGTAGTAGGAGGAATCGGAGTGCTAATAAAATCATTGTTGTTGGTATTGGAAAAGTCACACAATTTAGTATTATCTTGAGCCATCGTGAAAAACATACAATCCAACACACAAGCACACAAGAAGCAAGTGAAAAGAGACGAACGGAAGAGGGGCGAAGAAAAGGCAAAGGTTTTCGAAAATCATTTTAGAAGTGGGGGAGAGGAAAACGAGATGCAAATGGCAAATAATGTAATGCGAGGGAGAAGAGTTCATAATGGGTACTTGGCATGTCTTGACTTGGCATAGATCTCCCCGGTAACGGCGCCAGAAATCCTTCTTGCTACCTCTTGAGCATGCGTTGGTTTTCCCTTGATGAGGAAAGGGTGATGCAGCAAAGTAGCGTAAGTATTTCCCTTAGTTTTGAGAACCAAGGTATCAATCCAGTAGGAGACAACGCACAAGTCACCTAGTACCTGCACAAACAATCAAGAACCTTGCAACCAACGCGATAAAGGGGTTGTCAATCCCTTCACGGTCACTCGCAAAAGTGAGATCTAATAGAGATAGTAAAGTAAATATTTTTGGTATTTTTGTTGTATAGATTGGAAAGTAAAGATTTCAAAATAGTAAACGAGATGCGATGTAAATAAAAGAGATGTACTCCCTCCGTCCGAAAAAACTTGTTATCAAAATGGACAAAAAGGGGTGTGTCTAGAACTAAAATACATCTAGATACATCCCCTTTTATTCATTTTGATGACAAGTATTTCCGGACGGAGGGAGTAACATAATAGGAAAGAGACCCGGGGGCCATAGGTTTCACTAGTGGCTTCTCTCAAGATAGCATGTATTACGGTGGGTGAACAAATTACTGTCGAGCAATTGATAGAAAAGTGCATAGTTATGAAGATATCTAAGGCAATGATCATGAATATAGGCATCACGTCCGTGTCAAGTAGACCGAAACGATTCTGCATCTACTACTATTACTCCACACATCAACCGCTATCCAGCATGCATCTAGAGTATTAAGTTCATAAGAACGAAGTAACGCATTAAGCAAGCTAACATGATGTAGAGGGATAAGCTCAAGAAATATGATATAAACCCCATCTTTTAATCCTCGATGGAAACCAATATGTGCCTTGCTGCCCCTACTGTCACTAGGAAAGGACACCGCAAGATTGAACCCAAAGCTAAGCACTTCTCCCATTGCAAGAAAGATCAATCTAGTAGGCCAAACTAAACCGATAATTCGAAGAGACTTGCAAAGATATCAAATCATGCATATAAGAATTCAGAGAAGAACCAAATAATATTCATAGATAATCTTGTTCATAAATCCACAATTCATCGGATCTCGGCAAACACATCGCAAAAGAGTATTACATCGAATAGATCTCCAAGAACATCGAGGAGAACTTTGTATTGAGAATCAAAGAAAGATAAGAAGCCATCTAGCTAATAACTATGGACCCGAAGGTCTAGTAAACTACTCACGCTTCATCGGAGAGGTAATGGTGTTGATGTAGAAGCCCTCCGTGATCAATTCCCCCTCCGGCAGATTGCCGGAAAAGGCCCCAAGATGGGATCTCATGGGTACAGAAGGTTGCGGCGGTGGAAAAGTGGTTTCGTGGCTCTCCCTGATGTTTCTAGGGTATAAGAGTATATATAGGTGAAAGAAGTACGTCAGTGGAGGTACGAGGGGCCCACGAGGGTGGGGGGGCGCGCCCTCCTGCCTCGTTGCGTCCTCGTGGAGTTCTAGACTTTGACTCCAAGTCTTCTGGATTGCTTTCGGTCCAAGAAAGATCATCGCGACGGTTTCATTCCGTTTGGACTCCATGTGGTATTCCTTTTCTGCAAAACTCTAAAATAGGAAAAAAAAATAGAAACTAGCACTAGGCCTCCGGTTAATAGGTTAGTCCCAAAAATAATATAAAAGAGCATATTAAAGCCCATTAAACATCCAAATCAGATAATCTAATAGCATGGAACAATAAAAAATTATAGATACGTTGGAGACGTATCAAACATTCATGCCACAATAAAGAAAATTGCATTGTAAATATGTTAGGTAGTATTTCACATCAAAAAATCTATTTTTATCATTTACCAACTCGAGGGCGAGCGGGAATTAAGCTTGGGGATGCTTGATACGTCTCCAACGTATCTATAACTTTTTTATTGTTTCATGCTATTATATTATCTATTTTGGATGTTTTATATGCATTAATATGCTATTTTCCATTATTTTTGGGACTAACTTATTAAGCTAATGCCGAGTGTAAGTTTCTGTTTTTTTACTTGTTTTTGACTTTTACAGAAAAGGAATATCAAACGGAGTCCAAATGGAATAAAACTTTACGATTATTTTTCTTCGACCAGAAGAAACCGACGAGACTTGGGGAGCAGAACAGAAGCCCTACGGGAAGGCCACAAGCCCTAGGGGCGCGCCCCCAGGCCCCCCGTAGACCTTCCAACACTAATTCCACCTCTATAAATACTCAAATATCCCCCCTACACCAGAGGGCGCACCAATAATACTTTTTTGCCGCTGCAAGCTTCTGTTCCCGTGAGATCTCATCTTGGGGCCTTTTCTGGCACTCCGCCGGAGTGGGATTTCATCACGGAGGGCCTCTACACCAACCTTGCTGCCCTTCCAATGATGTGTGAGTAGTTTACCACAGACCTATAGTTCCATAGATAGTAGCTAGATGGTTTCTTCTATCTCTCTCTTTGATCTTCAATACAATGTTCTCCTCGATGTTCTTGGAGATATATTCATTGCAATCTTCTTTTGCGGTGTGTTTGTTGAGATCTGGTGAATTGTGGATTTATGATCAGATTATCTACGAATAATATTTGAGTCTTCTCTAAACACTTTTATGCATGATGAGATAGCTTGTATTTCTCTCCGATCTATCGATTTGGTTTGGCCAACTAGATTGGTTTTTCTTGCAATGGGAGAGGAGCTTTGCGATGGGTTCAATCTTGCGGCGTCCTCATCCAGTGATAGAAGGGGTAGCCAGGCACGTATTGTATTGTTGCCATTAAGGATAAAAAGATGGGGTTTATAGCATATTGCTTGAGTTTATCCCTCTACATCATCTCATCTTGCTTAAAGTGTTGCTCTGTTCTTATGAACTTAATACTCTAGATGTAGGCAGGAGTCGGTCGATGTGTGGAGAAATACTAGTAGATGCAGAATCGTTTCGGTCTACTTGTCACGGACATGATGCCTATATTCATGATCATTGCCTTAGATATTGTCATAACTATGCGCTTTTCTATCAATTGCCCAACAGTAATTTGCTTACCCATCGTATGTTTTCTTCAAAAGAGAAACCTCTAGTGAAACCTATGGCCCACGGGTCTATTTTTAATCATACATTTTCAGATCTATAAAACCAAAAATCCAAAAATACCTTGCTGCACTTTATTATATTTACTTTAATTTGCTCTTTTATTTATCTTTTATACCTATCTCTATTAGATCTCACTCTTGTTCATGACCGTGAAGGGATTGACATCCCCTTTTTCGTGTTGTGTGCAAGTGTTTTTTTAGTTTGTGTAGGTGCATATATTGGAGACTTGCTTGTGCCTCCTACTGGATTGACACCTTGGTTCTTAACTAAGGGAAATACTTATCTCTACTTTGCTGCATCACCCTTTCCTCTTCAAGGAAAAAAATCAACGCAAGCTCAAGAAGTAGCATTACGCCGTGGTGTTCCAGGTGGCATGAGTTGTGAAACAATTCCACATTGTCTTAAATGAGGGCCAAACTCGTAACTCAAATATTCACCTCCATGATCAGATCGTAGAAATTTTATTTTCTTGTTACGATGAGTTTCCACTTCACTCTGAAATTCTTTGACCTTTTAAAATGTTTCAGACTTGTGTTTCATCAAGTAGATATATCCATACCTACTCAAATCATCTGTGAAGGTCAGAAAATAACGATACCCGCCACGTGCTTCAACACTCATCGGACCGCATACATATGTATTACTTCCAATAAGTCATTAGCTCGCTCCATTGTTCCAGAGTACGGAATTTTAGTCATCCTACCCATGAGGCATGGTTCACAAGTATCAAATGATTCATAATCAAGTGATTCTAAAAGTCCATCCGCATGGAGTTTTTTCATGCGCTTTACACCAATATGACCTAAACGGTAGTGCCAAAAGTATGTTGCACTATCATTATCAACTTTGCATCTTTTGGCATCAATATTATGAATATATGTATTGCTACGATCGAGATTCAAGAAGAATAGACCATTCAGTAATGGTGCATGACCATAAAATATGTTACTCATATAAATAGAACAACCATCATTCTCTAACTTAAATTAATAACCGTCTCGCAATAAACAAGATCCAGATATAATGTTCATGCTCAACGCTGGCACCAAATAACAATTATTGAGGTCTAAAACTAATCCCGAAGGTAGATGTAGAGGTACTGTGCCGACGACGATCACATCAACCTTGGAACCATTCCCAAAGCGCATCGTCACCTCGTCCTTAGCCAAACTTCGTTTATTCGGTAGCTCCTATTTTGAGTTACAAATATGAGCAACGGAACCAGTATCAAATACCCAGGCGCTACTACGAGCATTAGTAAGGAACACATCAATAACATGTATATCAAATATACCTTTGTTCACTTTGCCATCCTTCTTATCTGCCAAGTACTTGGGGTAGTTCCGCTTCCAGAGACCATTTCCCTTGCAGTAGAAGCACTCAACTTCCGGTTTGGGTCTGGCTTTGGGCTTTTTCACGGGAGAGGCAACTTGCTTGCCGGTCTTCTTGAAGTTCCCTTTCTTTCCCTTGCCCTTTTTCTTGAAACTAGTGGTCCTGTTAACCATCAACACTTGATGTTCTTTCTTGATTTCTACCTCCACCGATTTCAGGATCACGAAGAGCTCATGAATCACTTTCGTCATCCCTTGCATATTATAGTTCATAACGAAGCCTTTGTAGCTTGGTGGCAGTGACTAAACAAATCTATCAATAACAATCTCAACTCGAACATAATTCCCAGTGATTGTGGTACCTAGGCATTCTGAGTATGTGTTCACTGACAGAACAATTCTCCCCCATCTTACAGCTAAAGAACTTGTTGGAGACTTCATATCTGTCAACCTGGGCATTAGCTTGAAATATCAACTTCAGCTGGAACATCTCATATGCTCTATGGCGGTCAAAACGCTTTTGAAGTCCCGGTTCCAAGCCGTAAAGCATGGCACACTAAACTATCGAGTAGTCATCAGAACGAGCTTGCCTGGCGTTCATAACGTCTGCATCAGCTCCTACAGCAGGTCTGTCACCTAGCGGTGCATCAAGGACATAATTCTTCTATGCAGCAATGAGGATAATCCTCGAGTTACGGACTAAGTCCGTGTAGTTGCTACCATCATCTTTCAACTTAGGTTTCTCTAGGAACGCATTAAAATTCAAGGGAACGGTAGCACGGGCCATTGATCTACAACACATATTTGCAAAGACTATCAGGACTAAGTTCATGCTAAATTTTAGTTCAAATAATCAAATTACTAATGAACTCCCACTTAAATCAACATCCCTCAAGTTGTCTAAGTGATACATGATCCAAATCAACTAACCCATGTCCGATCATCACGTGAGATGTGGTAGTTTTCAATGGTGAACATCTCCATGTTTATCATATCTACTATATGACTCATGTTCGACCTTTCGGTCTCCACTGTTCCGAGACCATGTCTATACATGCTAGGCTCTTCAAGTTTAACCCAAGTATTCCGCATGTGCAAAATTGGATTACACCCATTTTATGTGAATGTAGAGTCTACCACACCCGATCATCACGAGGTGCTTTGAAATGATGAACTTTACCAACGATGCATTCTCAGGGAGAACATTTTTATCTTGAAATTAAGTGAAGGGATCATCTTATAATGCTACTGTCATTCTAAGCAAAACAAGATGCATAAAGGATAAACATCACATGCAATCAAAATATGTGACATGATATGGCCATCATCATCTTGTGCTTTTGATCTCTATATCCAAAGCAACGACATGATCTCCATCGTTGCGTCGGGGTCGTCTCGACAACTATTGCTTCTACAACTATTGCTAACGCATAGCGCTAAAGTAAAGCAATTACATGGCGCTTAGTGATTGACACACGGGTCATAGTATAATTAAAGACAACCCTATGGCTCCTGCCGGTTGTTGTACTCATCGACATGCAAGTCGTGAACTTATTACAAAACATGATCATCTCATACGTCAACATATATCGTATCACGTCTTAGCCATATCACATCACAACATACCCTGCAAAAACAAGTTAGACATCCTCTACTTTGTTGTTGCAAGTTTTACATGGATGCTACACGCAACTAGCAAGAACCGTTCTTACCTACGCAAAACCACAACGGTGATTATCAAGTTGATATTTAACCTTCTGCAAGGACTGCCGTAGTCAAATAGATTTAACTAAATGGGAAGAAATAGACACCCGCCAGTCACCTTTATGCAAAAAAAGTTGCATGTTAGTCGGTGGAACCAGTATCATGTATGTGGACATGTAATGTTGGTTTGAGCCGCTTCATCCCACAATACCGCTGAATCAAAATAAGACATAGGTGGTAAGAAATATGAACATCACCACCCACAACTCCTTTGTGTTCTACTCGTCCATATCATCTACGCATAGACCTGGCTCATGATGCCACTGATGGGAAACGTTGCATGGAAAACAAAAATATTCTACGCACATGCAAGATCTATCCATGAAGATGCATAGCTAAGAGAGGGGGAGAGCATCTACATACCCTTGTAGATCGCTAAGCGGAAGTGTTTATCAACGAGGTTGATGTAGTCATACACCTTCACGATCCATTCCGATCAAGCACCGAATGTACGGCACCTCCATGTTCAGCACACGTTCAGCTCGTTGACATCCTCGCCTTCTTGATCTAGCTAGAGGGGTGAAGTAGTAGATGAGTTTCGGCAGCACGACGGCCTGGTGACGGTGGTGGTGAAACTATTTCCGCAGGGCTTCGCCAAGCACAATGGATTTAGAACAGAGGATAAAATAGTGGGAGAGGAGGTGCTAGCACACGACTTGGTGAATCGTGGTGTGTTCTAGGGGCTAGCCCTGCCCCTTTATTTATATGTTGAGCCCTGGGATCATTACTTGGAGAGAGGGCCTCCCCAAAGTTGGTTTGGAACGCAGGGAAGAGTCTTTCTCGGATTCCAGCACCAGACGCCAGGGTCCGTGGCGTCTGGTCCCCGACCTCCACAAAATTTCTTTTTGCACCGCCCTAAAGCCCTTACCCCTTGGCCCAACAAAAGTGTCCTCGCAGCAAAACATTTCTGGAAACATCCGGAACCCTTCCGGTGAATTCTGGAACCCTTCTGGATATCATCCTATATATCAATCTTTACCCCCGGACCATTCCGGAGCTCCTCGCCATGTCCGCGATCTCATCCCGGACTCTGAACAACATTAGGTCACCAACATACATAACTCATATAATCCTATATCGTCATGGAATGTTAAGCATGCGGACCCGACAAGTTCAAGAATGATGTAGACATGACCGAGACGCTTCTCCGGTCAATAACCAATAGCGGGACCTAGATGCCCATATTGGTTCCTACATATTCTCTGAAGATCTTTATCGGTCTAACCTTTATGACAACATACATAGTTCCCTTTGTCCATCATTATGTTATTTGCCGGAGATTTGATTGTTGCTATCTCCACACCTAGTTCAATCTCGTTACCGGTAAGTCTCTTTACTCATTCCGTAATACATCATCTTGTAACTAAATCCTTAGTCACTTTGCTTGCAAGCTTCTTGTGATGTTCTATTGTCGAGAGGGCCCAGAGATACCTTTCTGTCATACGAAATGACAAATCCCAATCTCGATCCATGCCAACTCAACACACACCTTCGGAGATACCTGTAGAGCACCTTTATGATCACCCAGTTATGAAGTGAAATTTGATACACATGTCGTGGATCTAAGACTAACATTAGAATGGGGGGTAGGTATGAGAAGGCAAGATCCTAGCTATGGCGAAGTTGTACACGCGAGTTTTACGAGTTCAGGCCCTTCGCGGAGGAAGTAATAGCCCTACGTCTCGGAGCCCGGAGGCGGTCGACTGGATTATGCGCGTGGGAGTTACAGGGGGTGCGAACCCTTGTCCCACAGGAGGGGGGTGGTTTATATAGAGTGCACCAGGACCCCAGCTCCCCTCCGTTACACAGGGTTCAATGTGCATAAAGAAGGAGCATTACAGGTAACGTCTGTAATAAAGTGCTATAAATGATCATTAAGTCTAAGAATAAACGCCCGACCGTTACCATGTAGACTGACTTTAAATCTTCTGTATGTCGAGTGGTTTCCGTTACGTTCGAGTGACTGTGATTCTTCCGAGTGGAATGTTTCTGGTCGAGTGGATGATGGTACCCTTTGAATACTTCGGGCTTTAGGGTGATGTCCTTGGGGGTGTCTAGGTTAGGCCTATGACCCTACCCTAGGTACATAGCTTCATCATTAGCCCCCGAATGGTTCAGGGATTTTAGTGGAGAAGGAGTTGAAAATACTTCCGATTCAGCTCTTGCACTTTGGGAGTGTCTTGTTGGGATCGATGAATCAACACGGTGACATCAACTTCTTTTTCAGTCGCCTTGATCCATTCTTGGTTTTGTCGAGTGAACTTTTACTAAAAAGCTTCGAGCGTTGATATGGAGAAAATCTTCCGTCTGACAGGTTGCTCTGTTGCCCGCGGATCTCGTGGGATTTGAATTTTTGAGAAGCGCGCGGGGCGGAGGAGGCCGCAGCAATCGGGCTGGATAAGGCAGGGCTGCCTCGATTTCTGCGCCGCCTTTTTCGCCACGTATCGCTCGCACGACTGTTGCGGGACTTGATAAGATCGCCCGGGTCCACAAGTCAGTCACTCGGAAGCAACCTCATATAAGGCGTCGGTCCGGTGTTTTTGAACAGTGCGCTCCCATTCTTCCTCTTCCTTCTCTGTTTTCTCCACCACATCCGCTCCTGCCCCGGCGCCGCTGCTCCGTTCGAGCTCTATCCACTGCGATGGGGAAGGAGAAGACGGTGGCATTGGAGCGTGTGAAGAAGGCGACGGCGAAGGCGAAGGGGAAGAAGTCCAGCTGGGGCAGATCTTCCTCGAGGTCCAGTCTGCCGCGCGGTTGGATCCAGGGAGATTGGATCCGGTCGATGATTCGCCAGGACGACATCGACGATCTAGCCGAGGAGGGATTGATCCCCCACGGATCCGCGCGGCTCCCGGCGGACGAGACTGAGCCCCGACCGCAGGAGGGTGAGTGCGTCCTTCTCGCCACCCATGTCGACCGCGGGTTTTCTTTGCCTCCCCATCCTTTTTTCCGAGCTTTCTTGAACTTCTTTGGAGCACAACTTCATCAGTTTTCCCCCAACACCATCGTGTATCTTGCCGCTTTCGTGTCCATGTGCGAAAACTTCCTGGGTTGTCGACCACACTGGGGCCTCTTCAAGCACATTTTCACGTGTCGCTCCCAGTCGGTCAAAAAAGCTAATCCGAGTGATGAGAGGAAAAAAGTGATCCAGAAGTGTGAGGGTCTTGGAATCCAAATGAGGGGTAAGTGCTCTTTCCCAGCCATAATCCTACCTGAGTCGGTCCGAGGGTGGCAGTCTACTTGGTTTTACTGCAAAGACCAGCCGACTCCCGGTCAGTCGACTGGACTTCCCCCCTTTTCCATGGTTCGAGTAGAGAAGCCCTCCGCCCTGAAAGTGACCCCGGGGGAGAAAGCAGAGGTGAAGGTGCTGATCGAGCGAGTGGTTCAGCTCATCCATGATGGCGTGACCGGCATGGATCTGTTGGAAGTCTTCCTCAGGCGACGCATTCAGCCGCTTCAACCCCGTGACCATCCGATGTGGATGTATTTGGGCATTGACGATTCCACTCGGATCCATCCAGAAGAAGTCAACGAGGACACGGTGGAGAAGTGGTTGAGGGGTATCACTGGCAACAAAGATAACCCCGGGGGGCCAGGAGAGTCCCTCCACTTGACAACTCGCACCAAACAGACAAGGTCCAACTCTGAATTGTCGAGTGTTATCTTGATTTATCATGTAACTGCTTGCAATCAACCGACTGACTTTTGTCTTGCTTGTTGTCTTCTAGGCTCTTACTGAGATGTATTCGATGCCCAACGGAGAGCAGGAGCAGGATCCGGAGGGGGAGGCGAGCGGAGGCGAGAGCGGCGAGTGGCATTCCGATGGTGAAGGGGACGAGGAGAGCTCCGACCCGAGTGATGAAGAAGAGGCCGACTCACCTCCCCGTAGGGAAAGGCGATCCAAGCTCACCCAAGATTCCGCAAGCGCCCGCGACAAGGCAACCATTCAGACTGGGCAGTCGTCAAAGCGTCCTCGGACGTCTTCTCCGGCGCCGACTGAAAAGGCTCCGAAACAATCCAAGGTCGTACCGCAGAAGACCCGAAAGGCGCTGCCCAGAATCAAAATCGACATCCCTGTTGCCTCTACGTAAGTGTCCTGTCTTCAGTTTTACCCGGAATTCTGCGTTGTCTATTTTTCCTTGGTTTGACCGAATGAATCTTGAAACTAGCAATGCCGCTACCTCTGGGACCTCTGCTTACAAAAACGAGGATGAGGACATGGAAGATGCGGTCACCTCCAACCCAGGTATAATCTTTGTGATCTTGTCTTTGCTTTGTCGATTAAACTGTGGTACAACCAACGAGGATGAATTTTTGGCGATTGATCTTTTTACAGCTCCTCCCAACATCATCGACCTCCCAGACGATGACGAAGACGAGGCACAGAGGCCCTTGGGGAGAAGAAGCAGGAAAACGTCCGCTGGCAAGACGCCTCAGTCGCCGCCGGTGGCAGAACCGGTAATCCCGGAAGCCGGTGATGCCAATCGGACCTCCGTCACCTTCACCATACCACTGTCGAGTGCTCAGCCTTCAGCGTCAGCCGCGCAGACTCCCACCGATCCACCTTCACTTTTTGCTGCACATCACGTCCTAGAGGACCAGGTGGGTGTTGCCAAAGAGGCTATATGCCAGGCGGGCATTATGATGGAGAAGATGAAGATGGTGCGGGGAGCCAGCCAAGCTACTTATGATGCCAGCTCCGCTCTCCAGAGCAGATTGCCGACTGACTCTTTTAGCTTGTTCTGTTAGGATATGCTACCTGGAAACTTTCTTTCAAAGAATCTTTTCATCTGTCTACGCTTCGCATCTGTACACCCACTGGGTGTTTTGATTTATCACTGAGCAAACTTGTATCTTGGGTCGACTAGGTTGTGTCGATTGGATTTTTGAACTAGTGGGGGCACGCTGAGTGGACCCACTGGGTGTAGTCCCCGAGACCATAGTTGACTGCGGGTAGTCGACTGTGGTATGAGAAGCTAAATTTTCCACTCGGTCTGGACGGACCATGTCGAGTGGAATCCGAACCGGTGGGGCACGAGTGCACCCACTAGGTGTAGTCCCCGAGACCGTGGTCGATTGCGGGCAGTCGACTACGGTCTTAGATCCTTTTTTTGCACTCGGCCTGGACAGACCACGTCGAGTGGAAACTGGACCAGTGGGGGCACACTAAGTGCACCCACTGGGTGTAGTCCCCGAGACCATGGTTGACTGCGGGCAGTCGACTATGGTCTGAAAACAACTTGAATTTATCGAACTATTGTTCTGAAGTAACTAATCTTTCCATATGTCGATTGATTGTCCCTTGATTACAGAAATCTTGTGAACTCGGCGTTCGTTTTGCTGAATTGGAGAAAAAACAGATTCAGCTCAACCTCGATCTGGAACTGGCCAAGACAAATCTGCAGAAGGCCAAGGATGAAGCTGCTGGTAAGAGAAAGCTTTCCGACTGATTTGTCTCTGTACCGGATTCTATTTTACTTTTTCTGAATCGAGCGATGTTTCTTTCAGAGAAAATGAATCAAGCTTTGGCGAAAAAGGACCAAGATCTTGCGGCCGCACAGAAAGCAGCTGACAAGAAAACTGCACTCGCTGAACAGAAGCTAGCTTCAGTCAGCAAACTGGAGGAAGAAAACGCCAAGCTGAAAACTGCCCTTGATGAAGCCAATAAGGAAGCGACTCGCCTGAAGAAGGACAAGAACAATCTGAACGAGAAGATGGAAGGCATTGCTCGCAAGAGGGACGATCTGGAGAATTATATGGGTGTTCTTGCCAAGAAGTTGTTCGTCATGCTTGAAGGTATACAACCGCTGACTCATCTTTGAATTGTACGTGCAGAATTTTGCCGGAACTTCGAGGAAGAGACTGGGCGAGTTGAGACAAGCTTGGACCCCATCCATTCTCCAATGAAAGACGAGGCTGCCACGAATGTACTCCGATTGGAATCTCATGTTGCTGGTGTTGTTGATTATCTTGCTCGACTGAAGGTCGCAATGTCGCGGATCGACACAGCACTCTGGCCAAGGGCAACACTCCAGAATGACCTCAAGTCTTTGATGACTCTACTTATTGAGATTCCCGGTCGAGTGCAGGAATGGAAGAAGTCTTCTGCCCGATGTGGCACTGATGTGGCTCTGTCTTTGGTTCGTGTCCACTGCAAGGAAGTGCAAGAAGAGAAGCTGGCGGCGATCAAGGTTGCAAACACCAAGAAGTACGACTTCCAATCTTTCATGGAGACCTTCATTGCTGCTGCCACTCGGATTGCCGACGGAATCGACCTGGACAAATTCGTCGAGCCTCCCAGCCCTCCTCCTGCGGAGTGAACAAACTTTTATGCCTCTCCTTAAATTTGCCTCGGAATGCCGAGTGATTTTGTAACCGTTAAACTCCTTTGGGTTTGATGCCTGAGTACTTTAATCCGCGGTCGGAACCTTAGGATTTATATGAATTTGGTTTATCTCCGAATATGCTTGTGCTTGCCTTCGAGTGGGATTTGTTCTTCACTCGGAATATTTTTTGTACTTGAGATGCAGTTCTGAGGAAGAGGTTCCAGTTGACCTGTACCTTGTCGTCTTTGCGGAGGAGGATGGAGTGCATGTTATACTTGTGGCACAGCTCCGGGGAGAAGGTTGCAGTCGACCTGCACCTCGTCGTCCTTGTGGATAAGGATAGAGCGCACATTGTATTTGTGGCGCAGCTCCGAGGAGAAGGTTCCAGTCGACCTGCACCTCGTCGTCCTTGCGGATGAAGATGGATCGTATGTTATACTTGTGGCGCAGCACCGAGGAGAGGGTTGCAGTTGACCTGCACCTCGTCGTCCTTGCGGATAAGGATAGAGCACACATTGTATTTGTGGCGTAGCTCCGAAGAGAAGGTTGCAGTCGACCTGCACCTCGTCGTCCTTGCGGATAGGGATGTGTTTCAAACTTAGGCGAGTACTGGACTGCAGCTAAGCCCCCAGTGGGGAGGGTTGCTCACCACTCGGTGGGATTTTTCAAACATAGGCGAGTACTGGACTGCGGCTAAGCCCCCGAGTGAGAGGGTTGCTCACCACTCGGTGGGATTTTTCAAACTTAGGCGAGTACTGGACTGTAGCTAAGCCCCCGAGTGCGAGGGTTGCTCACCACTCGGTGGGATTTTTCAAACTTAGCCGAGTACTGGACTGCAGCTAAGCCCCCGAGTGAGAGGCTTGCTCACCACTCGGTAGGATTTTTCAAACTTAGGCGAGTACTGGACTGCAGCTAAGCCCCCGAGTGAGAGGCTTGCTCACCACTCGGTAGGATTTTTCAAACTTAGGCGAGTACTGACTGCAGCTATGCCCCCGAGTGAGAGGCTTGCTCACCACTCGATAGGATTTTTCAAAACTTAGGCGAGTACTAGACTGCAGCTAAGCCCCCGAGTGAGAGGCTTGCTCACCACTCGGTAGGATTTTTCAAACTTAGGCGAGTACTGGACTGCAGCTAAGCCCCCGAGTGAGAGGCTTGCTCACCACTCGGTAGGATTTTTCAAACTTAGGCGAGTACTGGACTGCAGCTAAGCCCCCGAGTGAGAGGCTTGCTCACCACTCGATAGGATTTTTCAAACTTAGGTGAGTACTGGACTGCAGCTAAGCCCCCGAGTGAGAGGCTTGCTCACCACTCGGTAGGATTTTTTAAATTTAGGTGAAACGGATTCGCAGCTAAGCCCCCGAGTGAGAGGCTTGCTCACCACTCGGTAGGATTTTTTGAACTTAGGCGAGTACTGGACTGCAGCTAAGCCCCCGAGTGGGAGACTTGCTCACCACTCGGTAGGATTTTTCAAACTTAGACGAAATGGATTCGCGGCTAAGGCACCCACTGGGGGATTTGAAACATATAACAAAGAAACAGGAACATTAAGGAGACTGTAAAACTGTGTCTTTGATAATCAAACTAGAAGGTATTTCTTATTACATCAGAACGCTTAAGTATAAAAGGGGCGGAGCAACTCCGCATTCCAAGCGCGTGGCTCGTCTTTGTTGTGCTCGATGTTGTAAAGGTGGTACGCTTCATTGTGGAGCACTCTTGTGATGATGAAGGGGCCTTCCCAAGCAGGAGCAAGCTTGTGTGGTTTCTGCTGATCCACTCGAAGTACCAAGTCTCCCTCTTGAAATGAGCAAACCGAGAAACTTTCCGCCAGCAACTCCTAATGTACACTTTGATGGATTAAGCATGATATCATACCTTCTGAGGTTGGCAAAAGTTTCAGCAAGGTCAGCCAGCAGGTCGGAACCCCTTCGTGACTTGACCACAATGTCATCCATGTATGCTTCCACATTCCGACTGATTTGAGTGAGCAGACACTTCTGAATCATCCTCATGAATGTGGCTCCAGCGTTCTTCAGGCCGAATGGCATGGTGACATAACAGAAGCATCCGAATGGAGTGATGAAAGCTGTTTTTATCTCATCGGGTCCATACAGTCGGATCTGATGGTACCCTGAATAGGCGTCTAGAAAAGATAATCGCTCACACCCCGCAGTTGAGTCGACGATTTGGTCGATGCGGGGGAGAGGAAAATGACCTTTCGGGCAGGCCCGATTGATATGCTTGAAGTCAATGCACATGCGAAGCGAATCGTCCTTCTTAGGGACCATGACAACACTAGCGAGCCACGCGGAGTGGTAAATCTCTCGGATGAACTCAGCTGCCAGGTGTCGAGCCACTTCCTCATCAATTGCTTTTCTCTTCTGTACGCACCGTCGAAGATGTTCCTTGACTGGTTTTACTTTCGGGTCGACTCGCAAACGGTGCTCAACCAGTCCCCTGGGTACACCCAGCATGTTAGAAGGTTTCCATGCAAAGATGTCCCAGTTCTCACGGAGGAACTGGATGAGCGCTTCTTCCTATTTGCTGTCGAGTGATATTGAGATATGAGTAGGAGCAGCATTAGGGTCCGTCGGGTGAATATGAATCGGCTTGGTTTCACCGGACGACTGAAATGCAGAATCAGTGGCAGGCTTCTTGGAGCGCAACAAATCACTCGGATCCGCGTTCTTTCGGTATTCTTGCATTTCGACTGGTGCCATTTGTGCATCGGCGATTTTTGAGCCCTTCTGGAAGAACTCTTTTGCCTTTTGCCGATTGCCAGTGATAGTGATCACTCCTCTGTGACCACGCATTTTCAACTTGAGGTACACGTAACATGGTCGAGCCATGAAACGTGCATAGGCAGGCCTACCCAGAATGGCATGATAACCACTCTGGAAATCCACTACTTCAAATGTCAACTTTTCTTTGCGGTAATTCTTGGAATCACCGAAACCACATCAAGGGCGATCTGGCCGAGTGATTCAGCCTTCTTGCCAGGTATGACGCCATGAAAACTCATGTTGCTTTCACTAAGCTTGGACATCGGAATGCCCATTCGCTTCAAGGTCTCGGCGTACAGGATATTCAGGCCACTACCACCATCCATCAGCACTTTAGTCAGTCGAGTGTCTTCAACAACTGGGTCGACCACCAGCGCTTGCCTCCCAGGGGTGGCTATACGTGCTGGATGGTCAGTTTGGTCGAATGTGATGGCAGTCTGGGACCACTTCAAGTAACTTGGTGTTGCCGGAGCAACTATGTTCACCTCTCTATTTATAACTTCCAGTCGACTTTTACTTTCAACATCAGCAAAAATCATCAGAGTGGAATTGACGTTGGGAAAACCATCATCGTCTTCTTCCTTATCCTCACCCTTTGTTTGACTCCTTTTCCTTCTCCTTGGGTTGTTTCTCTCAGAACTGTTGGATCAGGAGCCGACACTGTCGAGTGGTGTGTTTAGGATAAATCAGATTACCCTCTTCATCTTTCTTGATATGAATGTGACAGGGTAAATCCAACACAGCATTTCCGTCTTGACCTTTAACTTTCTTGGGGTTCCAGGGCCCTTTGGGCTTCCCCTTGAACTTTCCTTGAGCCACAACTAAAGCCTCACCAGGAGCAGCTGGTTCGGCCTTGCGCTTCTGCTTCCGTCTGGAATTCCCTCCTCCGGTTTCCTAGGCGACTGTTTTATGCTTGCCACTCCGGATTTGGTCTTCCTCTTCACCATTAGCATACTTGGTGGCGATCTCCATCATCCAGCTCAGAGACATATCTCCTGTCCGACCGAATTTCAGATTCAACTCTCGATACTTAACACCCTCCTTGAAGGCACAAACTGCTTGGTGATCTGGCACATTCTCCATTTTATGGTGCAATGTGATCCATCTCTAGATGTAATCTCTCAAGGTCTCATTCGGTTTCTGCACGCAGGACTGCAATTCTGTTAACCCTGCCGACCGTTTGCAAGTACCCTCAAAGGTTCTGACAAACACTCGGGCGAGTTCTTCCCAACTGTATATGCTGCCAGGTGCTAACTGATTCAACCACGCTCTGGCAAAGCCTTCCAAGATAAGAGGAAGGTGTTTCATGGCCACTTCATCATTGCCGCCACCGATCTTCACAGCCACTCGGTAGTCCTCAAGCCAAGTGTCAGGCTTGGACTCACCAGTGAACTTGCTGACTCCAGTCGCCAACCTGAAGTTGGGAGGAATCACCGCAGCCCTGATGGCTCTGTTAAAGCACTCTGGGCCTAAAACATGTACTCTGCTGCCAGTCAGGTGATCTCTGTCATGACGCTCTCTGTGTGCTCTGTTTCTATTGACCAGACCTTGAACAAGAATAGATCTCGCATCAAAGCCTGGCTCCCTGGGGTCGACTGGAGTTCTTCGCCCGCCACTGTGAGGGCGTCTGTCATCGTGCTGCCGAGGCACATATGACCCACTCCTCGGGGGAGGTGTGGGCACTCGACGACGGTCATCGTGGTCGAGTCGGCGATCATACCGCTCATGGTTTCTGTACTGATCTCGCCGGTCCCCACGTCCCTCACGCCGCGGGGGTGATCTTGGGCTGTGAGCCGACTGAACTGTGTCTGCCACCACAGACCTGCTATGAATTCTATTCTGTGACTGTGATACTGCTGTGTTCTGCTCTCCTGCAGCCCGGAGTAAAGCCCGGATCTGCATCAAACCTCTGCCAGCTTCCGACTGGGAAGGCTGAATCGACTCTGCTATTCGGGCTGCAGCTGTGAGATTTTGAATCAGAGTTCGGTATACCTGAGTTGGAGGCGGAAAAATTTGTCGTCGACTGGACTCAGTTATCCGCTGCCGAGCACGCTCGTCGAGTGCATGCTGGAGGTTCTCTAGTCGAGTGCGCTCAGCCAAGTTGGTCAGGCGCGCCTCCTCCAAGGCCCGAGCCTCGGGGGTTTCTCCAACGATAGGAGTGTGAAGTGCATCCATGTTACGGCGGCGAAGATCTTCCCTCTGCTATGAAGAGAGGGGCTCGAGGCGGTACTCCTCATGGACGTGCGACGGATCGCCGTCGCCATCGCCATCGTCGTCGCGGGGGAAGCCAGGAGGACTGCACGGTCCATTGACCATCAGGACTTCCGCCGCGGGGTCACTGCTGTCGCACTCGGATGCAGTCTCGACGGAGCCAGTCGAACAGGCCGTAGAGAGTTTCGTCGGGCTCGATTGCCGCCACTTGCGGGGTGACCGATTGGCGGGCCACCGCATGCCTCACCCGGCGCTGGAGCCGCGACCGACCAGAACGCTTGCGCCAGCGGACAGCAGGGAGCGAGGACGCCACAGGAGCCGACCGATACTGAGTCGATGGCTGCCGAAGAAGGATGCCGCGGACGCACGCGCGAAAGTGTGTTGCCCCACGGACGGGGAGCGCCTCGACATCGAGTGGAGCCTCTTGGAGCCAAGCGGAGTCGTCGGCGACGAACACGAGCACGCCGAGACGGATCTCGCGGCCCTCGGCCAATCCTCCGCCGGAAATCATGATGATGGGGATCGGAAAAATCGCAACTTCTCCAACAAGTCGCTAAGACACCTGCCCCACGGTGGGCGCCAACTGTCGTGGATCTAAGACTGACAGTAGAATGGGGGTAGGTATGAGGAGGCAGGATCCTATCTATGGCAAAGTTGTACACGCGAGTTTTACGAGTTCAGGCCCTTCGCGGAGGAAGTAATAGCCCTACGTCTCGGAGCCCAGAGGCGATCGACTGGATTATGCACGTGTGAGTTACAGGGGGTGCGAACCCTTGTCCCAGAGGAGGGGGTGGCTTATATAGAGTGCGCCAGGACCCCAACTCCCCTCCGTTACACAGGGTTCAATGTGCATAAAGAAGGAGCGTTACAGGTAACGCCTGTAATAAAGTGCTATAAATGATCATTAAGTCTAAGAATAAACGCCCGACCGTTGCCATGCAGACTGACTTTAGATCTTCTGTATGTCGAGTGATTTCTGTTACGGTTGAGTGACTGTGATTCTTCCGAGTGGAATGTTTCTGGTCGAGTGGATGATGGTACCCTACTTCTGGCTTTGGGTTGATGTCCTTGGGGGGTGTCTAGGTTAGGCCTATGACCCTACCCTAGGTACATAGCTTCATTAACACACAAGGCATTCCTTCGGAGTTCAGGAGTTGCATGATCTCATGGTCGAAGGAACATGTATTTGACATTAAGAAAGCAGTAGCAATAAACTGAACAATCATAGGCTATGATAATGAATGGGTCTTGTCCATCGCATCATTCTCCTAATGATGTGATCCCGTTATCAAACGACAACTCATGTATATGGTCAGGAAACCTTAACCATCTTTTGATCAACGAGCTAGTCTAGTAGAGGCTTACTAGGGACCTAGTACTTGTTTATGTATCCACACATGTATTTAAGTTTCCGATTAATACAATTATAACATGAATAATAAACCTTTATCATGATTAAGGAAATATAATAATAACCACTTTATTATTGCCTCTAGGGCATATTTCCAACAATCCCCCTTCCGCTGAAGGGGGCCAGGGCCCTGCCGCTAGCGCCAACCACTGGAGATCGAGACGTGGCTGGGTGGCCGGATGTGATGGAGGAGTCTTTAAATAGCTCCTCCATCGTCACAGAACACTGTGCCTTGATGGGCGTGGTCTTGCAAAGTATTCGGTCGGTTAACAGCAGACTGAAGGAGGCTTTTGGCGGCCTCCTTACGGGCTTCGAGGTGAGCCATGTAATAATCATTTTATAAAAAGTGTTTAAAATTTAAATTTGTGCAGTCCTCGTATATAGCAGCCCCCGAGACAATGTCAGTTTTTGAAAGAAAACCTGGTAGAGGATCGAGAATCAATAGATCGAGAGTGTAATATGTATGGGTTTTTGTGCAGGCCTCATCTTCGGCAGCGGCTACTAATGTGGCGGAGCTGGCCAAGGTGAATCGGAAGTTCAAGAGTTCCGATGAGGAGCTCGATCTTCTCAACAAGCGTTTCTACGAAGCGCAAGGTTAGTCCAGACTAAAACTTTTGTTTCAATAGTCCAGTTTGTCTTGATAGATAAGTTATTCGGGGTGAACCCTGAGCAACGAGTGCTTTAATATGATTACAGCCGTTGCTGCGGAGGTTGAGAGCCTCAAGGCGGAGCTGAAGAAGACGAAGGAGAAAGCCGCCGAACAGAAGGCAGCGACTGAATGAGCGGCCGCTGAATTGTCGACGGTGAAGACCATCAGTGACAAGCACGAGGCCCGAGTGGCCGTGGTGCAACATGATCTCAAGGATGACGTCACTAAATATGAGGACATTGAACAGGAAAATAAGGGTCAAGCCACCGAGCTGTCCTCGATGAAGCTGGAGCTCTCAGAGGCAAGGACAGAAATGCGGGGCGCCCGAGAAGAACTCCGCCAAGTGAAGCTCATTGCGGATGGTAAGTCGTACTTACTGCAAAGTGTCTTCGGTGGTCATAGGTTCGCTTTGCTCATGCGAGTCTACCGTTGCTCAAGCGCATTTGCTGATCTTCCAAGGAGTGCGGCAGATGCGGCGAAGCACTTCCCATCTCGGGAGGGCGATGTCGAGCGTCGGCTGTTCTGGGCGCAGTTACAAGCGCCCGAACACCCACCTCTTCTGAGAAATCAAATGAAGTAGCTGATGGAGCTGCACTAGATGGCGAAGTCGGCCATCAGGGACCTCTGTGTCTGGCTATGGCCAGTAGAGTCACTACCGAGCAGCTACTTCGGCTTGGTGCGGAAACTCTGCAGCGCCGCGGCCCGTTTTGACGCTTTGAAGCGTTCAGTATGCATCGAAGGACCCCGGATGGCCTTTGCGAGGACCATGATGCATTGGTCGAAGATCAAGTAGTCGAGATGGCCACCGGGCCCCCGTCCCCTGGGAAGGAGCACAGGCGCCCTGGGTAGTACTTTCCTCTTGTAATGGACGGTGCTCGGGCAATAGAGGTCCAGTGCTCAAAACATGTAATTTATGAGTGAAGACATTGTTGTGTGTTTGGTGACAGTTAAACCTTTTGCTTTATAATGCGGTTGCTTTGTATGGTTTATCATACTTTGTCTACTTTTGATTATTTTGACTCATGTGTGGTCGTTTTAATCTAAAAGTTACGAGTCGTCGGCTTGAACCCACTTGTAGATGCTACAAGACGTGTTTCTGCCTCCGCACTGTGACCCTTAGTCGACGTCTCGGTTCCCGAGGGCAATAATGCGTGAGGGGAACGAGGCAATCAGACTATGCAGATTTACAACTTTCACTTAGCCATAGGAGTTTGACTGCGGGGGCTAGTGACTAGCCCCCAGTGGTTCGTGATGCTTGTACGAGCCAAGGTAGATACCATAAACACTTGGTTTGTGTAAAGACAAGCCCTTCGTATAACATGACGTAACCTCCATCAATTTTTAGTTTAACACCTGTCTTCGCACCGCCGACCAGTTCTCGATTATCATGGCAGTCTGTTTTCGTCTTTCTTCGCTGAGGTACTTTACCAGGCTAGCTGGAAGTACAATCGCAGCGGTTCTCCCTTTACCCCCTAGCCGAACATGCGGAACGTAAGGTGGAAAACACAGGAGTCAGGCAACCCAACTACTGACCCAAGACAAGATTCAGAAGTGATGCATATAACGCAATATCCGAGACGCCGAACACTTAAAAGAAGAGTGAAAAAAGTGCCGGATTGATGCGTAGGGTGGGTTTTATAATCGAGCCCCCGGTTTATTAGCTAGCCACATCTAAAGGGAATATGCATCGAAACGGTATGCTTTGGCATCGAAGAGCGGAAAAAGGTATATGCAACGTGAATGACTGCAGTAAAGTTATTAAGTGGTTTTTATTCCCTCTAAGCTCGTAACGTCTAACCGTGCGATTCGAACTGCCGAAGCAACTTTGGGGGATGCTTTATAAAAATGTATATAATAGAAGGAAGGTTTACACATGGCCTCGATAAAGGGTTTGATGTCCCTGCTGCGCCCTGCTGCACATCTGCGCCTTCGCTCTGTGGGAGGGATCTGTGGACCTTGTTGATGGCGATGGGCGAACGGGCCCTTGAGAGAGGGTCTTGAGAAGTCGCCGTGGTGGATCAGCTTTACGCCTAATCAGCCTGGTGTTGTGCGAAGTCATTGGAGGACGTAGTCCGGACGAACCGAATACTTGACCTTTTAACTGCTTTAACCCCACAGCTGACCAAGGGATTTTAAGGGCGAAATGATATACGCGGGGTACGTGCCTTGCGGCCAAAGAGGCCTGGCTGTGGGGGGCGTATCCCTATTTAGGGTGAGTGCCAGAGGGTCCTGGGAACCGTGAAGTAGTCCAGGCTCGTTTCTATGGGTCTGGTGCCTCTCACGCCTTCGTGGCGGGCTGATAGGTCGGATCCTTGCTGCTGAGTTGGTCTTCGGCTGCCAGAGCTGCTGTGTGCTCCCCGGTCCGGAGTGAGCGCTCCGTGTTGCCATTAAAAGTAATGACACCCTTGGGTCCTGGCATCTTTAGCTTCAGGTATGCATAGTGGGGGACGACATTGAAACGAGCAAACGTCATGCGGCCGAGTAGCGCATGGTAGCCGTTGTGGAAGGGGGCGATATGGAAGATCAAATCCTCACTGCAGAAGTAGTCAGGTGAGACGAACACTACTTCCAAAGTTACAGTGCCCGAGCAGCGGGCCTCGACACCTGGGATTACCCCCTTGAAGGTGGTGTTGCTAGGTTTGATCCTTGACAGATCAATACCCATTTTCTTCACTATGTCTGAGTAAATCAGATTGGCTAACCTCCATCCATAAGGAATCAAGTAAGGTGATACCCATCAATAATGGGGTCAAGTACCAGGGTTGCTGACCCTCCATGGCGGATAGTGGTCAGGTGATCCCTGCGGTCGAATGTGATAGGGTACCCCGACCATGGGTTGAATTTCGGGGTCACCGGCAATACAGCGTAGATGTCCTGAAGTGCGCGCTTCCTCTCCTTCTTGGGTATGTGCGTGACATAGATCATGTCTACTATTTATAGCTCAGGAGGGAATTGCTTCTGGCCTCCATTGTTCGGCCCGGGAGGCTCGTCGCCGTCTTTGCTGCGGGGGTCTTTTTCCTGTTCCTCGGTCATGAGCTTACCGGCCTGTTTGATTACCCAACAGTGACGGTTGGTGCGGTTGGCCAGTTTTTCCGGATGCCATTTATCTGGTAGGGTCTCTCCAGGATCTAGTCTAGTGTGGTAGGTCCATCCTTATTCCCCTTAGAAGGTTTCTTCCGAGGTCCTGATTTGGAGTTGCTGAATCCGGCGTTTACTGTCGTATCCTCGGCCTCCCTGCCATTGTGTCGATTTTTTTTCCTATGGCACCGTGGTTTCCCGTTTCCATCCCAGACTTCAGACGTGCCGGGGCCTTCGGGGTTGTACGAGCCAACCAGCTATCTTCGCCCGCGCAAAAGCGGATCATTAGAGAGGTAAGAGCTGACATGTCCTTGGTTTGTCCTGGCCGAGCTGACGAGCTAGCCATTCGTCTCGGATGCTATGTTTGAATGTGGCTATTGCCTCCGCATTCGGACAGTCGAAAATTTGGTTCTTCTCGATCAAGAACCGATTCCACAATTGCCGGGCTAACTCACCGGGCTATTGGATCACATGGCTCAGGTCATCGGCATCCGAAGGCTGAACATACGTGCCTTGGAAATTAGATCGGAAAGCATCTTCGAGTTATTCCAAGCTCCCTATGGAGTTCTCGGGGAGGCTGTTCAACCAATGCCTGGCTGGTCCTTTAAGCTTTAATGGCAGGTACTGTATGGCGTGGAGGTCATCTCCTCAAGCCATAAGAATGTGGAGAATAAAATCTTCAATCCACACGGCTGGGTCTGTTATCCCGTCGTATTGTTCGATGTTCATGGATTTAAACCCTTCGGGGAACTGGTGTTGCACCACCTCATCTGTAAAACACATTGGGTGAGCGGCGCCCCGGACCCGGGCCACGTCACGCGGGAGTTCGGCTCCCATTCGGGTCAAGTGGTGCTCCTGAGGTCTATCGTTTTGGTCGCGTCAAGCTTGGTATCCATCCCTGATACGTCTCCAAAATATCTACGATTTTTGATTGTTCCATGCTGTTACATTATCATTCTTGGATGTTTTACATTCATTTTATAGCAACTTTATATCATTTTTGGGAGTAACCTATTGACATATTGCCCAGTGCCGGTTGTTGTTTATTGCTTTTTTTTACTTCGCAGAATATCCATATCAAACGGGGTCCAAACGCAGCAAAACTTTTTGGAGTTTTTTACTGCCCAGAAGACAACTTGGGAGCCAAGGAAGCGCACGAGGGAAGGCCCATGGGGCCCACCACCCACCTAGGCGTGCCAGAGGTCCCTAGCGTGCCCTGATGGGTGGTGGGTGATACATCTCCATCGTATCTACTTTTCCAAACTCTTTTGCCCTTGTTTTGGACTCTAATTTGCATGATTTGAATGGAACTAACCCGGACTGACGCTGTTTTCAGCAGAATTGCCATGGTGTTATTTTTGTGCAGAAATAAAAGTTCGCAGAATGACCAAAAACTTCACGGAGAATATTTTTGGAATATATAAAAAATATTGGCGAAAGAATCAATAGAGGGAGACCCACTAGCTGTCCACAAGGGTGCGGGGCGTGCCCCTGCCTTGTGGGTCCCCTGGACCGCCATCGACCCTAGGGCGCGCCCCCACCCTTGTGTGTCCCCTGGACCTCCACCGACCTCAACTCCAACTAGATATATTCACGTTCGGTGAGAAAAAAATTAGAGAGAAGGATTCATCATGTTTTACGATACGGAGCCGCCGCCACCTCCTGTTCTTCCTCGGGAGGGCAGATCTGGAGTCCGTTTTGGGCTCCGGAGAGGGGAAGTCATCGCCATCGTCATCATCAACCATCCTCCATCACCAATTACATGACGCTCACCGCCATGTGTGAGTAATTCCATCATAGGCTTGTTGGACGGTGATGGGTTGGATGAGATTTATCATGTAATCAAGTTAGTTTTGTTAGGGTTTGATCCCTAGTATCCACTATGTTCTGAGATTGATGTTGCTATGACTTTGCTATGCTTAATGCTTGTCACTAGGGCCCGAGTGCCATGATTTCAGATCTGAACCTATTATTTTTTCATGAATATATTTGTGTTCTTGATCCTATCTTACAAGTTATAGTCACCTACTATGCTTTATGATCCGTCAACCCCGTAGTAACAATAGTCGCGACACTTCCCGGTGATGACCGTAGTTTGAGGAGTTCATTTATTCACTAAGTGCTAATGCTTTGGTCCGTTTCTTTATTAAAAGGAGGCCTTAATATCCCTTAGTTTCCATTAGGACCCCGCTGCCTATATTATATTAATGAATTGGAGCTAGTTATGTGTTACCCTAGGTTATAACTGTTGCATGATGAATGCCATCCAACATAATTATCCATCATTGATCCATTGCCTACGAGTTCGTTTCATATTGATCTTTGCTACTTACTTTTCCATTGCCACTGTTACAATTGCAACAAAACTGCTACTGTTACTTTCACCACCATTACCATTACTTCCATACTACTTTGCTACTAAATACTTTGCTACAGATATTAAGTCTTTCAGGTGTGGTTGAATTGACAACTCAGCTGCTAATACTTGAGAATATTCTTTGGCTCCCCTTGTGTCGAATCAATAAATTTGGGTTGAATACTCTACCCTCAAAAACTGTTGCGATCCTCTATACTTGTGGGTTATCAAGACATTTTTCTGGCGCCCTTGCCGGGGAGCATAGCTATATTCTCTGAGTCACTTGGGATTTATATCTGTTGATCACTATGAAGAATTTGAAAGATACTAGAACCAAGATTTTTCCCTCTACTACGAGGGGAGGTAAGGAACTACCATCTAGCTCTTCACTTGATTCACCTTCTATTTTGAGTAAGCTTGCGACACCTACACCTGCTATTGATTCTAGTATGTCGCATGTCATTGATGATGCTACTTCTGGTATGAATGATGCTTATGATAATACTTATTTGCTTGATAATACTGTGCCACTAGGTGAATTTCTTGATGAACAACTTGCTAGGGTTAGAGAGAATGAAATTACTGAAACTGATGATATTATTGAAACTGAAAATTATGATTCTCCCCCTAGATATGAATTTCCTGTCGTATCTGAGGGTTATATTATGGATGAAGAAACTGCTAGAGACTTTTTGCTTGCAATGATAGAGATGATCTTAAGAAACAGTTAGCTAAGGTTAAAGAAAAATCTTTGAATGCCAGAATGTAATATGATCATAAGTTGCTACTTCGCCTATCTTTGTTACTGATAAGGATTATGAATTCTCTGTCGATCCTGAGTTAATTACTTTGGTCGAATCTGATCCTTTACATGGTTATGAATCTGAAACTGTTGTGGCACATCTTACTAAATTGATTGATATAGCCACCCTATTTGCTCATGAGGAAAAAATTCGCTATTGCTATATTCTTAAGTTGTTTCCTTTCTTGTTAAAGGGTGTTGCTAAGTTATGGTTTAATTTTCATGCTCCTGTTTGTGTGCGTAGTCCCCAAGATATGATTTACTACTTCTCTGGAAAATATTTCCCTGCTCATAAGAAACAGGCTGCCTTAAGGGAAATATTTAACTTTGTGCAAATGTAAGAAGAGAATCTCCCACATGCTTGAACTACAAAAAAGACACATCCGTGACATTTTGGGCCGAACAATTTTTTTCTGTCATGCTTATGACACTTCTATGATGATAATTGTGACAAAACTCGGTATCATCATAGATGTGGTGGGCTCCTACTTCTATGACAAAAAATCATGACATAAAATGGGCTTTTCGTCTTGGGCGGGCCGGAGACGCACCTGCATGACATTCTTTGGGCCGTCCATGACGAAAAAAATCATGGTAGAAGCGAGGGCGAGGAAAATTTCGGGGAGTTCCCGGTTACGATAGGTGGTCGGGGCCGAGCGATGCCCGGAGTTTGCACGTTTCTCTCGTACACGTACACGCGTGTGTCCGAGGTGTTGGGCCCTAACTGAACCCGAGCGAGGCGTTCGCCTACTTAACCTGAGCGATTGCACTGCAGGCTACGCGTTACTGAACCCGAGCGATCGATCGATCTAGCTGTTAACTGAACCCGATCGAGAGATTCCTTCGCTACTGCTGCTAATTGAAGCCGATTGAACATGCTGCCTCTTGATTAACAGTGAGCGTTGTTGGGGGTTGGATGAACAGGTCCCGATGGGGGTTGGATGAACAGGACCCCGTGGTAGTAGAGGCCGTTGTTGCTGGATGAACAGGACCCCGATCGAGTCGGTTGGGGGTGGATGAATAGGACCCCATGGAGGGCTGGATGAACAGCAGTCGGTGGAGGGCTGGTTGAAGAGTAGCCGGTGGAGGGCTGGATGAACAGTTGCCCATGGAGGGCTGGTTGAACAGGACCCCGTGGAGAGGGCTGGTTGAACAGTAGCCGATGGAGGCTGGATGAACAGGACCCCGTGGTGAATAGTAGCTGGCGGAGGCTGGAGGAAGTCGATGGTGGATGAACAGTAGCAGGTGGAGGCTGGAGGAAGTCGACGGTGGATGAACAGTAGCCCATGGAGGCTAGAGCATGGCAGTAGACAGTGGATGAACAGTAGCTCGTGGAGTCCCATTTTGTAGTACGCTACACCCCTCTCGATGAACAGGACCCCCATTTCGACTGTAGGCGCTCCAACACAAGTCCGTTTCCTCCGTTTTGCGGTATGCCACACCCCTCCCGATCAACAGCACCCTGTTTCGACCGTAGGAGCTCGAACAGAAGTCCGTTTCGTCTGTTTTGCGGTACGCCATACCCTTCCCGATGAACAGGACCCCGTTTTGACCGTACGCGGTCGAAAACAAGGCCGTTTTCCTCCGTTTTGTAGTACGCCAGACCCCGTTCTGGCTGTTCCTTCCAAGCCAGTTGGCTCCCATTGAACACGACCCATTCCGACCCGGTTTGTTGCCTCCTGATGAATAGGACGTGTTCCGACCCAGTCACTTGGCTCCTGGAGAACACGACGTTGTTTCCTCCATTCTGACCCATCCGGTTAGCTGAAGATGTACATGACAACGTCGCTGCCGTCCGTTGCCTCTCCATATACAAGAGCCCCGGCCGTCCGTATGCGGGAGTACACGTTTCGAGACCCCGCTTCTATGTACGTACGTGGACGTATTTTTTGGTGTGTGGCTATATGTACGTGTACATGGTTTAGACGGGGCAGCCTGAATTGCTACGTGGGGGGCTCTACTATGACATGTGCCGCTACTTACTCGGCCACAGTTCATCGTCGCAGAGCAACCGATCGACCAGTATGTACGTACACGTTCACGACAAGAGAGACAATGTTACGTACGCTTCGGCCGGGTGGGTCCCAGCTGTCAGGGAGGATAAGGACACACTTCCTTGCATGCCAAGATATAGCTGCTGGGTCCCAGCAGTCAAGGGGGAATCATAGTTTTTTCCCATAATAAGGACGCACTTCCTTGCGTGCGAAGATGTAGCTGGTGGGTCCCAGCTGTCAGGGGGAGAAAACATTATTTTTCGGGGTAAAAAGGATGCAGTTGCATGCATGCGTCCATGGGCGTGGTGCGTCCCCACTGTTAGCCTCTCACGTACAGTCATCTTCCGATGACTCTTGTTTGTTGACTGCTACCTCTTGAGCATGTGTTGGTTTTCCCTTGAAGAGGAAAGGGTGATGCAGCAAAGTAGCGTAAGTATTTCCCTCAGTTTTTGAGAACCAAGGTATCAATCCAGTAGGAGACTACACGCAAATCGCCTAGTACATGCACAAACAATCAAGAACCTTGCAACCAACGCGATAAAGGGGTTATCAATCCCTTCACGACCACTTGCAAAAGTGAGATATGATAAAGATAATAAGATAAATTTTTGGTATTTTTGTTATAAAGATTGAAAAGTAAAGATTGCAAGATAATAAACTAGAATTATAGATCAGAAACTTATATGATGTAAAGTAGACCGGGGGCCATAGGTTTCACTAGTGGCTTCTCTCAAGATAGCATATATTACGGTGGGTGAGCAAATTACTGCCGAGCAATTGATAGAAAAGTGCATAGTTATGAGAATATCTAGACATGATCATGAACATAGACATCATGTCCGTGACAAGTAGACCGAAACAATTCCGCATCTACTACTATTACTCCACACATCGACCACTATCCAGCATGCATCTAGAGTATTAAGTTCATAAGAACAGAGTAACGCATTAAGTAAGATGACATGATGTAGAGGGATAAACTCAAGCAATATGATATAAACCCCATCTTTTTATCCTCGATGGCAACAATACAATACGTGTCATTTCCCTTTGTGTCACTGGGATCGAGCACCGCAAGATTGAACCCAAAGCTAATCACTTCTCCCATTGCAAGAAAGATCAATCTAGTAGGCGAAACTAAACCGATAATTCGAAGAGACTTGCAAAGATATTAAATCATGCATATAAGAATTTAGAGAAGAATCAAATATTGTTCATAGATAATCTTGATCATAAACCCACAATTCATCGGATCTCGACAAACACACCGCAAAAAGAATTACATCAAATAGATCTCCAAGAAGATCGAGGAGAACTTTGTATTGAGATCCAAAGAGAGAGAAGAAGCCATCTACCTATTAACTATGGACTCGAAGGTCTGTGGTAAACTACTCACACATCATCGGAGAGGCTATGGTGTTGATGTAGAAGCCCTCTATGATCAAATCCCCCTCCGGCAGATCATCGGAAAAGGCCCCAAGATGGGATTTGACGGGTACAGAAGGTTGCGGCGGTGGAAAAGTGGTTTCGTGGCTCCCCTGGATGTTTTTAGGGTATAAGAGTATATATAGGCGAAAGAAGTTGGTCGGTGGAGCTACGAGGGGCCCACGAGGGTGGGGGGCGCGCCCTCCTGCCTCGTGGCTGCCTCGTTGCTTCCTTGACGTCCACTCCAAGTCTCCTGGATTGCGTTTGTTCCAAAAAAGATCCTCGCGAAGGTTTCGTTCCGTTTGGATTCCGTTTGATATTCCTTTTTTGCGAAACACTGAAATAGGCAAAAAAACAGCAATTTGCACTGGGCCTTCGGTTAATAGGTTAGTCCCAAAAATAATATAAAAAGGTATATTAAAGCCCATTAAACATCCAAAACAGATAATATAATAGCATGAAACAATCAAAAATTATAGATACGTTGGAGACGTATCATTGACCACGTTGACCACTCCGTGCAGACACACCAAGCCGATGGACGACGGCAGGGCCCCAGACTGAAAAGCCCCGGAGATGGGGAAGACGCGGCAGTGGAGTCGCAGACGGAGAGGAGTGGGAAACTTGACTGGTTCGGGTGCGGGGTGGGCCTACACTCGGCAGAGAATAACAGGAGGTGTGGAGGGATGGCTTGGCCGACAGCGTTTCGCTGCGAGGCGCGCAAAACAGCGCCGCTAGATGCCAGAGGCTAGAGCAGGCGGTCCTGGTAGAGCCAGGGGAAGAAGACGAGAGATTGAAGAAGAATGCCGGCCGTTGGATGTAAATCCAATGCCTTGCTTAGGCTTCGACCTTTGTATTTTTATTTTTTGCGAAAGTGCTTAGGCTTCGACCTACTAGCCCACATGTCAGCCAGTCCATTTGTTTTTTAGTCCATTTGGTGGGCTGGGTGAAACAATGATGTAGCGCCTACGTAGCCCGTTTATATATTACGGTGGAATTTAAAGCCCATTTGCATTTTTCTCAAAACCCGCGGACTTGCTGGGCTGGGTGAAAATATCATGTTGGGCTGGATGGAGAAATGTTGTAAAAACATAAACACATGATTGCACGTCTATTACTGCATTGGTCAGTAAAATCTTTGCAAGCTTATGTACGAAATCACAGGGAGTTAACTTGCCAAGTTATATATAAACAATTATTACTATTATTTTGTAAGAACTTTTGATTTACGAAATAAAATATCATTTTAATTTGATGAGTTAATAGGATGTGGGGTATTATTATATTTTAGGCTAGACGTGGGACAGTTGAGTTGGTTCTATTGAAAAGTACTGGGAGAAAATGCAGATTACATCAAAAAATAAAGTGGGAGAAAATTCAGATATAGGATTAGTGAAAACAAAAAATAAAGGAAGTGGGAAGGTCTATAAAATGGTTGGACGAACGACAGGTTTAACGGAACCTTATGTTGTTTCTATTATATATATGTAATAAAACAATATATAAATATAAATAAATATACTATTATAGAAGGGAAAATAGGTTCAGTTTTGCATTCTTATAGAAAAATAGAACTGAGCTGCGCGTCGTCTTGAAAAAACAAACATAACTTGGGCTGCTGATGTTATAGACAAGCTAGGCTGGGAGACCCAGAGGCCGCTTGATACCTACTAGATCCAAAAAAGTTGAAACATCTCGTGGGCTGCGCATGTTAAACAACAAAACCTAGGCCATGGACCTGGACGGCCCGGGATTGTCAGCCTCTCGACAAACAGTCATCTCCCGATTCCTCTTGTTTTGCTGACCATGTTGGGAACGACACACGGCGACGCGCGGAGAGAGCACCAAGGAGGAGGACGATGTCGAGACCTTGGACCGAATGAACCGGAACGGGGGAAGACGCAGTCGGAGGGGAGTACGAGGGTTGACTTGTTCGGGTGTAGGGTGGGCCAGTGGAGCTGCCGCCGCCGAACAATGTGTGGGAGTAGAGGGATGGCCTAGCCAACGACATAGGCTATGATGGGTCACCGAGGCATGCGCGGTAGCGCCGCCAGCCGCTGTATAGGAAGAGTACGAAAGATATAACAAAATAAAGAAATACAAATGGATAGGTGGTTGGTCCCATATGTCTGTGTACGAGACCTGCTGGGTCCAACTGAGAAGGGGAATATGTTGGGAGGAAGGAGATTCAAAGCACTGCAACCCAGTGAACTAGTTACATACATAATCAAATAGCCACTAAAAAAAGCAAACAGGTTAATGGGTTCTTGGACGAAATATTTCGGACAAAACAGATAATTACGACACATAGGCTAATGCATGATACACTCAGATGATAAAGGTGCTTAAACAAATAAAGTACATCATCTAGACCTTCCTGGCACGCTTGATCATGATGCTGTGGCTGTCCGTGTACTCATCGGTTACGGGAAGCAGACACGCCCTCATGTCCAAGATCCGCTTGTACATGTCGTAGCATGCGTATGTGTCCTTGGCAGCGTAGGTTATGTTGGCCAGATTCAGAGGTGCCTCCCACGTGTTCAGGTCCTTGTTATCATTGTCTTCTTTCATGTTAGTGTAGCAGGGGTCGATGATGGTCTCGGCGAGGTCAACCACAGAGTCCTTCTCCTGCCCGTTGCCGATGATCTTGTATTGCTTCTGGATGTCGACAAGCTTGTTGCACCAGATGGCCGAATCATCGCGTTCTTCCTTCTATCCAGCATAGCGAAGGTGCAGCCGGTGCTGCCGATGAAACGGGCGAATGCTCCAGAACCTCTGATGGCCCTACAGCAGTGGTAGATGAGAACCTCGTCCCGTACGCACACCTGGGCGACGGCAATCCACTGTTCCCTGTCAGCAGACGAATGGATGGGCAGAAGGTCTAGTCCTGCGACCTTGTGCTTTCTCGTCCTATAGGTACTGCTTGAACTCGGTGAGGCAGAGCTTCACCAAGTCCGGATCGTCATTCAACTTGGTGCAGCCATGGGACTGAACGGTGAACTCAAAGGTGAACTCCTTGCTGAAGTCCATATCCAGTAGGCTCACCCCTCAGATCGCCATTGGAGTCTCTTCAAGTGAACGAGTGGGCAGGCGGTGGCAGCAGTTCATTTTTCAGCTCTTGGGGAACTGGATTCAATAGTAAACTGAGTGTGTACACGCGACAACAGTTACTACCCCTCCCTCCCCGCTGCACGCCCGGCAGAACATGCACCCTCGGCGCATTCAAACGCCTCCATTAAGAAACCTATTCCGACGACACGTCGGTTCACGAGCGGGTCTGTATTGGTACTGTAATAACAAGTGTTAGTGGTCACTTTACTTAAATTTAATTAGCTTTAATTAAAATTTATTCTTAAAACAAGTAATGCATTGGCTCGTTCTATCAGTGCCACAGGATCAACATGCACAACAATTAGAATTATTATTCTCAGGACGCACACGATCAGCACATTTGTCGCACTTTCACACAGATAATACTACCAAGTTTGAATTGTTTGTTATGGTTGCTGTCCTCTGCATCATCATGCCGTGTTTCCCAGCTTGCAAGATTCGGAACCAACAAATAAGATTCAAATAATAAGTACAACAAAGATGCCTACACATCTCATGGATTCCCAGCTTGCAAGATTCAGAACCAACAAATAAGATTCAAATAATAAGTACAACAAAGATGGCTACACATCTCATTGATTCCCAGTTTGCAAGATTCAGAACCAACAAATAAGATTCAAATAATAAGTACAACAAATATGCCTACACATCTCATTTATTCCCAGCTTGCAAGATTTAGAACCAACAAATAACATTCAAATAATAAGTACAACAAAGATGCCTACACATCTCATTGATTCCCAGCTTGCAAGATTCAGAACCAACCCATTAGAGCCTTTTGATAAAGTGAATATCGGGATTAAATCCATCTTGTCTAGCCGTGTCATACAACCAAAGAACTTGGTGAATACTCTTGACCATCACAATATCTGTAGTTGAGTATTCCTATTTGCACAGATAAGAAAGAGCATGATTAATAGTGCCACTAGTTGAAGTCAACCTGCAGCTCCACTCGATGATTTAATTCATGCGAATTTTTCTGCAGTTCACCTGAAATGAAGCAAAATTGCATCATTCAGCTAGCAAGAAGTACTTGCTCTCGTGGCTGGCAGGTTCTTCTCTAGTAGTTGCACTAAAATTGAGCAACATTAAGGTTGGCTGTCCTGCTCATGTAAGGTGCAACTATAATTTTCTTATCCTTTTGTGCAGTTCCACTAAAATAAAGTGCTATTGTGGTGACAGTGACGGCTCATCTTGCAAAGGCTAATAAAATGTTGCATGAGATTACCAGCAGAATTTGACGGAGATTCTGGAAACTCCAATCACCATTTTGTGCAGTTCCACCAAAATTGAGAGATGTTGCCCACGTGACATTTTAGTTGAACTGCACAACACACTCATTCCAAAAAAAGTGTTTTGTGCACTTCACTGATACGTCTTCAACATATCTATAATTTTTTATTGTTCCATGCTATATTATATTATGTTTTGGATGTTAATGGGCTTTATTATACACTTTTATATTATTTCTGGGACTAACCTATTAACCGGAGGCCCAGCCCAGAATTGTTGTTTTTGCCTATTTCAGTGTTTCGCAGAAAAAGAATATCAAATGGAGTCCAAATGGAATGAAACCTTCGGGAACGTGATTTTTGGAACAAACGTGATCCAGAGGACTTGGACCCTACGTCAAGAAAGCAACCAGGAGAGCACGAGGCAGGGGGCGCGCCTACCCCCCTGGGCGGGCCCTCCACCCTCATGGGGCCCACGTTGCTCCACCGACGTACTTCTTCCTCCTATATATACCTACGTACCCCCAAACTACCAGATATGGAGCCAAAAACCTAATTCCACCACCGCAACCTTCTGTACCCGTGAGATCCCATCTTGGGGCATTTTTCAGCGCTCCACCGGAGGGGGCATTGATCACGGAGGAGTTCTACATCAACACCGTAGCCTCTCCGATGATGTGTGAGTAGTTGACCTCAGACCTTTGGGTCCATAGTTATTAGCTAGATGGCTTCTTCTCTCTCTTTGGATCTCAATACAAAGTTCTCCATGATTCTCGTGGAGATCTATTCGATGTAATCTTGTTTTGCGGTGTGTTTGTTGAGACCGCTGAATTGTGGGTTTATGATCAAGTTTATCTATGAACAATATTTGAATCTCCTCTGAATTCTTTTATGTATGATTGGTTATCTTTGCAAGTCTCTTCGAATTATCAGTTTGGTTTGGCCTACTAGATTGATCTTTCTTGCAATGGGAGAAGTGCTTAGCTTTGGGTTCAATCTTGCGGTGTCCTTTCCCAGTGACAGCAGGGGCAGCAAGGCACGTATTGTATTGTTGCCATCGAGGATAACAAGATGGGGTTTATATCATATTGCATGAGTTTATCCCTCTACATCATGTCATCCTACTTAAAGCATTACTCTGTTCTTTTGAACTTAATACTCTTGATGCATGCTGGATAGCGGTCGATGTGTGGAGTAATAGTAGTAGATGCAGGCAGGAGTCGGTCTACTTGTCGCGGACGTGATGCCTATATAAATGATCATACCTAGATATTCTCATAACTATGCTCAATTCTGTCAATTGCTCAACAGTAATTTGTTCACCCATCGTAATACTTATGCTCTCGAGAGAAGCCACTAGTGAAACCTATGGCCCCCGGGTCTATTTTCCATCATATCAATCTTCCAACACTTAGATATTTTCATTGCCTTTTATTTTACTTTGCATCTTTATCATAAAAATACAAAAAATACTATCTTATCATATCTATAAGATCTCACTTTCGTAAGTGACCGTGAAGGGATTGACAACCCCTTTATTGCGTTGGTTGCGAGGATCTTATTTGTTTGTGTAGGTGCGAGGGAGTCGTGCGTGGCCTCCTACTGGATTGATACCTTGGTTCTCAAAAAATGAGGGAAATACTTACGCTACTTTGCTGCATCACCCTTTCCTCTTCAAGGGAAAACCAACGCAGTGCTCAAGAGGTAGCATTCACCAAAAGGTCACAATAGCAACAAGGTGAAATGGTCCCTATCTGCACAAAAAGATAGAAAGAAAAGAACTGCTGGTCAATAACAAGATACGAAACATACACAAATGAAAAGAAGCATCTTGATTATGTTCATGGCAATCACGCAAGGACAGTAGAAATTTTAAAATGTCAGCAATGCTTCATGTTACCGGAAGCATTACGATCAACAATGACATTCATCAAATATGGGATTACTTTAATGGTGACATTGCTTGTTTACCAGATACAGTAGATCAACGGCAGCTAAAGAATTGATTTAAAGGCATGGGACCGTGGGGACACCAGGACACTCAGCAGCATAAAGAAGCAACTTACTTATCATACTGGGGAAAACAACAGGAGTACCATTTGTAACACAGTTAATTGCATCATATCACTGGAGGCATTAGATTAACAATAACACTGGTTAGACATGTCCTTAAGGTAACAATGTGCTTGCTTCATTTTACATGCGCCCTTACATTAACAACAGCAAAAATTTGGTATAAGGACATGCCACAGTGGACGCATCTGCACAATGTACCTACAAGGAGGCATAAAGTGGTGATGTCGAGTTTATTCATACTCTGTGAGGGCATCAAATCTAATCCTGGAGACCTTTTACTATGTGAGGGCAGCAAATCTAATCCTGAGACCTTTTACTATGTGAGGGCAGCAAATCTAATCCTGGACATACTCTATTGACTTCTCCACCAGCCACCACTTTCTATCCTTTTTTCAACCAATAATAGATCTGTTCCTTATCCAATTTGTACCGCCTTTTCCCTTTATTTCCCTTTTCAACCAAGAGACTAGTTGGGTATCCAGTCTCTACTACTTTCCCCCTGTTATTTCCTCTTTGAATCAAGTCCTCGATTCATGCTACGACTTTCCCCCCTTTCTTCGTTGTTTGAACCAAGTCCTAGATTCGACTGCATGAAGTAGCTTTACCTCCAATAATACTAAAAATTTAGGTGGCTTTGGAAGAGCTGATGGGAGTAGAAAAAGATGCACATGCAGCCACCTGGAGGGCTGGGGCAGTAGAGCAAGGACGCTTTCGAAGAACTTATACCTGAGGGTCGTCAGGATGTTGGCGGCGGTAGGTCGGGCCTGGGCACAATATGGCAGGGAGGAAGAACGGTCGGAGGACCTCCCGAGCCGGCGCTGTGTCGGAGAGAATGGCACGGGCAGAGGATCGGGAACCGCCGACAGCTGTGGGTTTCCTCCCTCGACGCCGATGACCGCGTGAACGATGCACCTAGTCCTCTACACACACCGGCCGAAGGGATCCGGCCGGATCTGTGACCAGCGGTGAGTAGAGAGAAAATGCCGCTACCGCTGTCTTGTTTAGATCTGCAGAGGATGAGAGAACGAAGAGAGCAACCCTAGTAAAGCAAGCGCTTAGGCCCCTGCCTATATGTATAGTGGAGTGATTATCTTTTTCTCTCCACAACAAGCGTTTCAATTTGTGTATGTGGCAATAAAGAAAAGAAACTCTCTATTTAACGTGACTAACTGTACGACTCCTACTTACTAGTAGTAGTATTGTTCACTTGTGCTCCCCGGCCCTCCATTCATTGAACAACCTCACGGGTGAATAAACATACAATACTAGTATTTATATAGAACGAACAAGCTCGAACTATTTTGGCTTTGAGATATCGATGGTACACTTTGACCACATTGCATCAATGGACTCAGTACTTTGAAGTAACCTATAGGTATAAACACATGCATGGTTTACATTCCGAATCGCTAGCTAGATCTTGAACTGTATTTGTTTACATGTACCACATTTTTCTTTTGTTTTTCTGCTCCATGGCGCAATTCATCGAAACAAAATTATAATATGAGTAGTTAAAAGTTGAGGGCGGGGCTTTTCCCGGGCAGTACGCGCAGCAGTTTTCGCGTAAGCGGTTTGACAGAGAGGTGAGGAGGGTGATGGAGTAGCGGATTCAACTTACTGCTGGCAAGGTAGGGCTGTGCGATTTGACGGCACGTTACTGCTGGAAAGACGGGGTCTTGTGATATGACTACTCAATATAGTCATGAATTACTGGCGCTACGACCGGGGTGATGCCCCCTTCCATTCCCCAATCTAATCCGGTGCATGACACGTCGACCCGGATGATGACCAGGGGTTTGCATGTAATTCGTGAGGTCTGAAATGTAAAGTACACCGGCATGGTTGCATATGAGCGTCCAAACTCTGTTGCTGTCGGATCACGGGTTCCAGCAAAACCCTCAAGGTTGGAACACTGGGATGCGCACGAAGATTTCCCCCTACCGATCCACATCCTAGTTTTTGCTAAGATCTTGCGGACGAACTCGACGAACTCACAACACAGGGGACACAAGATTTATACTGGTTCGGGCCACCGTTGTGGTGTAATACCCTACTCCAGTGTGGTGGTGGTGGGTTGCCTCTTGGGCTGAGGATGAACAGTACAAGGGGGAAGAACAGCCTCCTGAGGTTGAGGTGTTCTTGTGCTTGGTGAACTTGTGTGCGCGAGCATTCGATCAGCTCAGGCCTAGTTCTTTTCTACTGTGGTGGCTAGTCCTATTTATAGAGGCCCTGGTCCTCTCCCCAAATATTGAGCAGGAAGGGAGCCAACAACGGCCGATTTGAAAGGGGACAGCTAGTACAGCTTATCCTGACAAAAGTAGTCTTCGCCTGCAAAAGGCTCTGGTGGTGACGCCGCCTTGGGCTCCATGGTGACCTCCGTCTTGCCGTCCTGCTGGTCTTGGTCTCGTTGCACTGATATGGAAACCTCTGCTTGATGCCTCGGTACTCCGCGCCTGCGCTTGCCTCCTTTGCACCAAAGAGGAAACAAGGACGCTGCGCACGCTGGCGCCTGCCTGGCGCCCACCTGGTCTCGATCATCATGGCTCACGTCACGAGAACCTCGCGAGATTTGCCTTGCCTTGATCTCTCCGCCCCTTGCGAGCCTGCCTGGCGAGGCCGCTCCTGAGGAGGTCTTGTGTCGTCCGCCTCGCGAGGCTTGGCCCCTCGCGAGGGTCTTGGATTCCTTGTTGATGAAGATGGGACGTACGGGCCTGCTAGCAAAGCCACGCCGTGGGCCGCAGGCAGGCAAGTCTGGGGACCCCCATTCCCCGAACGCCGACAGTAGCCCCCGGGCCCAAGGCGCGCTCGGCCTTGGCTTCGAGGCAAAGCCAAAGGTCAAATATGGAGCGCCGCGGGCCCCAATAGCCTGCGGCCTTGGTCGACGCGTGGCGGTTGATTGGACGTGGGCGTCTCCGCTTCCCCATGCTGCCTCAGCAACTGCCCGACTTGACAAGAAGGCTGGCGTGGGCAGTGCTTGTCTTCACTGCTTCCCTTCGCCTTGCTCAGATCCCCTTCCTTGTGCCCTGCCTCCGAAATCCTCAGATCTGCTTCCATCTTTTCCCGCATCAGCGACTAATGGCGCTGCGTAAGGTCAAGCCCTCCGTGTCGCCGGCTTGGTACGAACCTGCTCTCGACGCGCCCAACGTCTCAGAGAAGAGCCTCGCCACCACGCACTTGCTGATGGCGGGGGAGAGCAATGAGAGGGGGAGGACGGAGCTCCGGGTTGCCTCCGACGTGCCGGAGCCTGAGGGAAGCATGTTCTTCCCCTTCTTCACGAGCAGCATCGCTGCAGGGTTAGTTCCTCCCTTCTTTGATTTCTTCTATGAGGTCCTCAGCCACTACGGACTGCAGGCGCAGCATCTCCATCCCAACTCCATCCTTCTCTTGTCCATCTTCGCCTACTATTGTGAGGCGTATCTGGGCATGATGCCATCCGTGGCTCTTCTGCGCCACTTCTTCTTCCTCCTCGTCAGTGAGAGTCACATCTCCGGGTGCGCCAATTTCATCGCGGCCGGCAAGGCCAACTCGATCTCGAACACTGGGAAGAAGGCCGACAACCTCAGGGCCAAATGGGTTATGATGGGCGCCAAGTGCGTCCATCCGCGCTTGGCGCTGCCGATGGAGATGCCCTAGTCCGACAAGGGGTGGTCTTGTGTGAAGCTTACTGATGAGCGGGCGTCCTTGGTGTTGGAGCAGATGAAGGTCGACTTGAAGCCGGGCAATGCGAGGGCGGCCAAGGTGACAGGGGCCATGCTCTTGAGGGAATTCTTGACGCTGCGTGTTGCTCCTCTTCAAGCGCGTGCGCGCCCCTGTGGAGGCTTGGAGACGAAGAGGACAAGATTCGCCTGAGCCCATAGGCCTTGCCCGATGACGAGTTGTCCGCAGTTTTGCGCCTCTTGGTCGGGGACAACCAAGAGTACCCACCGAGCGCCTTCGTTCCTCTGTCCCGCCATAAGGACTGGGAGCAGATCGTGGCCTCCCGACCAACTTTCGACAGTCGCGGGCTGGTGCCGCCGGCGCCTACCGAGGTCTCTGCGGCACCGAAGCCAGTGGAGCCGTCTTCAGGCGAGTCCCGCGGGGAGGAAGAGGGGGAGGAGGAAGACTCGGAGGTGACCCCCGAAGGGACGGGGGAGACCTCCCCCTTGAGCAAAGCCGACATCCTCTGCACCCTGCCTGATGACGCCGAGGCCGACGCCCATCAGGAGAAGGGGGAGCTGCCCGTCATCCCGACAAGGGGCAGATCATCGCTGGTCTCTCGAGATGTTACTCCTGCCGTGGTGCCGTCTGGAGCTGCTTCCGGCCCCTCCGCTGCGCCAGGTTCTGCTCTCGGAGCCAACGCGCCTGCACCTCAAGCCTCGAGGCTCTCGGGCTTCAAGCTCACCAAGCGGAGGGTGGACTACGCCGCGGTGGACCAGTAAGTGCTCTAGTCTTTGCCTTGTCTTTGCTTATCATGCTGCTTCCTGACGTTCGTCCTTGGTTGTCCAGGCCGCTGCCTTCGGCGAAGAAGAGCAAGGGGGATGCTGCGGCCGCGCCCCATTCCACGGAGAAAGGAGGCGACAACACTCGCACCTCCTTGGGCCGGTCGCCCTCGCGAGACCAGGAGGAGTGTCGTCACGAGGAGTCAGCCCCCGAGGTCCCACTGGCTCCGGAAGTGCCAATGTCCGGCTCGGCTGCCGAGGTTCCAAAAGCTCGGGAGCCCTTGGTCTCCCAGGCTCTGGTGACGATGCCATCTCCTCCTCCCGCTGTGCCACTACTCCCAAGTTCTTCTACCTCCTCCGCTGTCTTGGAGCGTGCCCTTTCGGAGATGACCCAGCTGCGGGAAGATCTCCTGGGCGCGGACCCGTGCCTAGAGCTGGCCTCTGGCTGGCTTCATTCTGACTCGGCGGTTTGAGCAACACTGGGCCAGGCCGCGACGGCCTTTGAGAAGGAGAAGCAGGCCGCCGCCAAGGCTGCAGCTGATCGCGAGGCGGCGCGGAAGGACGCCGAGGCCGCCCACGACCGCTGCCAGGCGCTGGAGGACGAGCTAAAGAGCCTGTGCGACCAGCTCGCGGAAGAAGCTCGTGGCCGCCAGGCTAAGGAGGAGGAGATGAGGGCTCGGGAGGACGCCATCAAGGACCGTGATCCCGAGCTGGGGGAGTTTGCGAAGACGCAGGCCGCGCAGCGCGGCCGGCTGGAGGAGCTGGAGCGGAAGGTGAAGGCGAAGGAGGTCGAGCTTGACGCCAAGGCGAAGGTCCTGGCCGAAGACCGCGCGGCCTTCTCGCTCCTCGAGGAGAGGTCCCGCGTGGCGCTGAAGGAATTGTACGAGAAGGGCTTGGAGAGGCCGCTGACAACCGACAAGGATGGCCCTGCTCAGCTGCTTCCCTTCTTGGTGAAGGCGCCCGAGGAAGTCGTGGAGGGCATCGGTCCCATGGCGGAGGCAGAGGCTCACGTCCTTTCTTCAGCCGCGCTGACGCGGGTCTTCAGCCACCTGCACCTTCGTGACCCCAGCGCTCGTCTTGACGAGCTGCTGGAGCCTGTAGCTGATGAACACTACACAGCTGCCGCCGCAGCCGTGAAAGGTCAGGTGGAGGCCCTGCTGAAGAAGTTCCACGGCTTCACCCCCACACCTTCGACCGAAGGCGCCGCCACTCCTGCAGCTCCGGCCGGCGGCCCAGACGAAGGCGACGCCATCAAGGGAGGAGTGCCTCTTACGGGCGTCGATGGTGTTCAAGGATGACCTGCGGCTCCTTTCCTGTTTTATTCCTGCAACATGAACCATGCCTCGTGGAGGCGTTAAACTTGCATTTGATATTGTGAGAACAATTTGTCTTGTAATATTTGCTTTGAGATTTTGCTGTTTTCTTCCTATTTGCTTTGTGTTCTGCGTCGGCAGAGCCCGGCCCCGCACATACCTCAACCGCCATTGGGCCAACCGGAGGCCAAGACGGACCAAGGAGTGAGGGGCTACGTGACCAGTTAGGCTCCTGAGTCGCGATGCTCAGGAGTCCCCCTTGACGCGCAAACAGCTTATAGGAAGGAGACGCGAGGATAGGTTAATGTTCTACGTCGGCAGATGATACGTCTCCAACGTATCTATAATTTTTTATTGTTCCATGCTATATTATATTCTGTTTTGGACATTATCAGGCTTTATTATACACTTTTATATTATTTTTGGGACTAACCTATTAACCGGAGGCCCAGCCCAGAATTGCTGTTTTTTTGCCTATTTCAGAGTTTCGCAGAAAAAGAATATCAAACGGAGTCCAAACGGAATGAAACCTTCGGGAACGTGATTTTCGGAACGAACATGATCCAGGGACTTGGACCCTACGTCAAGACATCAACCAGGAAGGCACGAGGTAGGGGGCGCGCCTACCCCCCCTGGGCGCGCCCTCCACCCTCGTGGGTCCCATGTTGCTCCACCGACGTACTTCTTCCTCCTATATATACCTACGTACCCCCAAACTACCAGATGCGGAGCCAAAAACCTAATTCCACTACCGCAACCTTCTGTACCCATGAGATCCCATCTTGGGGCCTTTTCCGGAGCTCCGCTGGAGGGGGCATCGATCACGGAGGGCTTCTACATCAACACCATAGCCTCTCCGATGATGTGTGAGTAGTTTACCTCAGACCTTCGGGTCCATAGTTATTAGCTAGATGGCTTCTTCTCTCTTTTTGGATCTCAATACAATGTTCTCCCCCTCTCTCGTGGAGATCTATTCGATGTAATCTTCTTTTGCGGTGTGTTTGTTGAGACCGATGAATTGTGGGTTTATGATCAAGTTTATCTATGAACAATATTTGAATTTTCTCTGAATTCTTTTATGTATGATTGGTTATCTTTGCAAGTCTCTTCGAATTATCACTTTGGTTTGGCCTGCTAGATTGATCTTTCTTGCAATAGGAGAAGTGCTTGGCTTTGGGTTCAATCTTGTGGTGTCCTTTCCCAGTGACAGTAGGGGCAGCAAGGCACGTATTGTATTGTTGCCATCGAGGATAACAAGATGGGGTTTATATCATATTGCGTGAGTTTATCCCTCTACATCATGTCATCTTACTTAAAGCGTTACTCTGTTCTTCTGAACTTAATACTCTAGATGCATGCTGGATAGCGGTCAATGTGTGGAGTAATAGTAGTAGATGCAGGCAGGAGTCGGTCTACTTGTCTCGGACGTGATGCCTATATACATGATCATACCTAGATACTCTCATAACTATGCTCAATTCTGTCAATTGCTCAACAGTAATTTGTTCGCCCACCGTAATACTTATGCTCTCGAGAGAAGCCACTAGTGAAACCTATGGCCCCCGGGTCTATTTTCCATCATATTAATCTTCCAACACTTAGCTATTTTTATTGCCTTTTATTTTACTTTGCATCTTTATCATAAAAATACCAAAAATATTATCTTATCATATCTATCAGATCTCACTCTCGTAAGTGACCGTGAAGGGATTGACAACCCCTTTATTGCGTTGGTTGCGAGGATTTATTTGTTTGTGTAGGTGCGAGGGACTTGTGCGTGGCCTCCTACTGGATTGATACCTTGGTTCTCAAAAAACTGAGGGAAATACTTACGCTGCTTTACTGCATCACCCTTTCCTCTTCAACAGAAAACCAACGCAGTGCTCAAGCGGTAGCAAGAAGGATTTCTGGCGCCGTTGCCGGGGAGTCTACGCAAAAGTCAACATACCAAGTACCCATCACAAACCCTTATCTCCCGCATTACATTTTTTGCCATTTGCCTCTCGTTATCCTCTCCCCCATTTCACCCTTGCCGTTTTATTTGCTCTCTCTTTTCCGTTTGCCTCTTTTTCACTCGCTTCTTGTTTTCTCGTGTGTGGAATTGTCTGCTTGTCACGATGGCTCTTCCTAGATTTGGTGATCTTTACCTTAAAAGGTTAGAAGAGATCGAAAGCAACGTCAGGAGTTTTATGGTCTTACAATTTGATCATAATAATTTCTTTAGAAACGAGCTTAAGGAACAAAAAAGCTTTATGAGCTATACGAATAAAGAGCTCGATAATATGTCTAAAGAATTTGATGGTTTGAAATCTCAGATTGCTCATCTTGAGAAATTAATAGCTGAAGTTTCGAATAAGCAGGCCACCTTAGTTAATAAGATGGCCGCTAAGCCGGATTTTTTTGATGAAAATAAAGATGAAGATCTAAAAGTTATTGATGTGTCCCCTATTAAATCTTTGTTTCGCAATATGAATCTTGATAATGATGGGACTGAATATGATCCACCTTTACCTAGAAGGCGTTCCAAAAATTCAGAGTTTTTAGATCTTGATGCTAAAATTGATAAAAGTGAGATTGAAGAAGTTAAAACTTTAGATCTCAATGAACCCACTATTTTGGATTTCAAGGAATTTAATTATGATAATTGCTCTTTGATAGATTGTATTTCCTTTTTGCAATCCATGCTAAATTCTCCACATGCTTATAGTCAACATAAAGCTTTTACTAAACATATCATTGATGCTTTGATGCAATCTGATGAAGAAAAACTTGAGTTAGAAGTTTCTATCCCTAGAAAACTTTATGATGAGTGGGAACCTACTATTAAAATTAAAATTAAAGATCATGAATGCTATGCTTTGTGTGATTTGGGTGCTAGTGTTTCCACGATCCCAAAAACTTTGTGCGATTTGCTAGGTTACCGTGATTTTGATGATTGCTCTCTAAACTTACACCTTGCGGATTCCACCATTAAGAAACCTATGGGAAGGATTAATGATGTTCTTATTGTTGCAAATAGGAATTATGTGCCGTAGATTTTATTGTTCTTGATATAGATTGCAATCCTTCATGTCCTATTATTCTTGGTAGACCTTTCCTTAGAACGATTGGTGCAATTATTGATATGAAGGAAGGGAATATTAGATTCCAATTTCCGTTAAGGAAAGGCATGGAACACTTCCCTAGAAATAAAATAAAATTACCTTATGAATCTATTATGAGAGCCACTTTTGGATTGCCTACCAAAGATGGCAATACCTAGATCTATCCTTGCTATTATGCCTAGCTAGGGGCGTGAAACGATAGCGCTTGTTGGGAGGCAACACAATTTTATTTTTAGTTTTTTGCTTTTTGCTTCTGTTTAGGAATAAATATTTGATATATCCTCTGGTTAGATGTGCTTTTATGATTTAATTAGTGTTTGTGCCAAGTTTAACCTATAGGATCTTCTTGGATGATAGTTATTTGTTCTTGCTGAAAATTCCAGAAACTTTCTGTTCACGAAAATAATTGTTAAAAATCACTAGAACGTGATAAAATATTTATTCTAATTGATTCTGATCAATAATAAAATTATCTAGGTCGTCCTATTTTGTCTGAATTTTTGGAGTTCCAGAAGTTTGCGTTAGTTACAGATTACTACAGACTGTTCTGTTTTTGACAGATTCTGTTTTTCGTGTGTTGTTTGCTTATTTTGATGAATCTATGGCTAGTAAAATAGTTTATAAACCATAGAGAAGTTGGAATACAGTATGTTTAACACCAATATAAATAAAGAACGAGTTCATTACAGTACCTTGAAGTGGTGTTTTGTTTTCTTTCGCTAACAGAGCTCACGAGATTTTCTACTGAGTTTTGTGTTGTGAAGTTTTCAAGTTTTGGGTAAAAGATTTGATGGATTATGGAACAAGGAGTGGCAAGAGCCTAAGCTTGGGTATGCCCAATGCACCCTAAGATAATCTAAGGACACTTAAAAGCCAAAGCTTGGCGATGCCCCAGAAGGCATCCCCTCTTTCGTCTACTTCCATCGGTAACTTTACTTGGAACTATATTTTTATTCACCACATGATATGTGTTTTTCTTGGAGCATCTTTTATTATTTGAGTCTTTGCTTTTTAGTTTACCACAATCATCCTTGCTGTACACACCTTTTGAGAGAGTCACACTTGATTCGGAAATTTTTAGAATACTCTATGTGCTTCACTTATATCTTTTGAGCTATGTAGTTTTGCTCTTGTGCTTCACTTATATCTTTTAGAGCATGGTGGTGGATTTGTTTTATAGAAACAATTGATCTCTCATGCTTCACTTATATTATTTTGAGAGTCTTAAAATAGCATGGCAATTTGCTTTAATTATAATATCATGAGAAATCTGATGCTTGATAATTGTTTTGAGATATAAAGGTGGTAATATCATAGTTGTGCTAGTTGAGTAATTGTGGAATTGAAAAATACTTGTGTTGGAGTTTGTGATTCCCGTAGCATGCACGTATGGTGAACTGTTATGTAACGAAGTCGGAGCATGAGGTATTTATTGATTGTCATCCTTTGTGTGGCGGTCGGGATCGCGTGATGGTTAACTCCTACCAACCATTCCCCTAGGAGCATGCTTAGTAGTACTTTGCTTCGAGGGCTAATAAATTTTTGCAATAAGTATATGAGTTCTTTATGACTAATGTGAGTCCATGGATTATACGCACACTTACCTTTCCGCAATTTTCTAGCCTCTTCGGTACCGTGCATTGCCCTTTCTCACCTTGAGAGTTGGTGCAAACTTCGCCGGTGCATCCAAACCCCATGATATGATACGCTCTATCACACATAAACCTCCTTATATCTTCCTCAAAACAGCCACCATACCTACCTATTATGGCATTTCCATAGCCATTCTGAGATATATTGCCATGCAACTTTCCACCGTTTCCGTTTATCATGACACGCTCCATCATTGTCATATTGCTTTGCATGATCATGTAGTTGACATTGTATTCGTGGCAAAGCCACCATTCATAATTCTTTCATACATGTCGCTCTTGATTCATTGCATATCCTGGTACACCGCCGGAGGCATTCCCATAGAGTCATATTTTGTTCTAAGTATTGAGTTGTAATTCATGAGTTGTAAGTAAATAAAAGTGTGATGATCATCATTATTAGAGCATTGTCCCAAGTGAGGAAAGGATGATGGAGACTATGATTCCCCCACAAGTCGGGATGAGACTCCGGACTAAATAAAAAAAGGAGAAAAGGCCCAAATAAAAAATTGAGAGAAAAAGAGAGAAGGGACAATGTTACTATCCTTTTACCACACTTGTGCTTCAAAGTAGCACCTTGATCTTCATGATAGAGAGTCTCTCATTTTGTCACTTTCTTATACTAGTGGGAAATTTCATTATAGAACTTGGCTTGTATATTCCAATGATGGGCTTCCTCAAATGCCCGAGGTCTTCGTGAGCAAGCAAGTTGGATGCACACCCACTGAGTTTCTTTTGTTTGAGCTTTCATACACTTATAGCTCTAGTGCATTCGTTGCATGGCAATCCCTACTCCTTGCATTAACATCAATTGATGGGCATCTCCATAGCCCGTTGATTAGCCTCGTTGATGTGAGACTTTCTCCTTTTTTGTCTTCCCACATAACCCCTACCATTACACCTTATTCCACGATAGTGCTATATCCATGGCTTGCGTTCATGTATTGCGTAAGAGTTGAAAAGGCTGAAGCGCGTTAAAAAGTATGAACCAATTGCTTGGCTAAAACCGGGGTTGTACATGATATGAATATTTTGTGTGGGGAAGATGGAGCATAGCCAGACTATATGATTTTTGTAGGGATAACTTGCTTTGGCTATGTTACTTTGATAAGACATAATTGCTTGGTTAGCATGCTTGAAGTATTATTGTTTCTATGTCAACATTAAATTTTTATCTTGAATCATATTAAATCTAAACATTCGTGCCACAATAAGAAGAATTACATTGAAATTATGCTAAGTAGCATTCCACATCAAAAATTCTGTTTTTATCATTTACCTACTCGAGGACGAGCAGGAATTAAGCTTGGGGATGCTTGATACATCTCCAATGTATCTATAATTTTTGATTGTTCCATGCTATATTATATTCTGTTTTGGACATTATCCGGCTTTATTATACACTTTTATATTATTTTTGGGACTAACCTATTAACCGGAGGCCCAGCCCAGAATTGTTGTTTTTTGCCTATTTCAGAGTTTCGCAGAAAAAGAATATCAAACGGAGTCCAAACGGAATGAAACCTTCGGGAACGTGATTTTCGGAACGAACATGATCCAGAGGACTTGGACCCTACATCAAGACATCAACCAGGAAGGCACGAGGTAGGGGGCGCGCCTACCCCCCTGGGCGCGCCCTCCACCCACGTGGGCCCCATGTTGCTCCACTAACGTACTTCTTCCTCCTATATATACCTACGTACCCCCAAACTACCAGATACAGAGCCAAAAACCTAATTCCACCGCCGCAACCTTCTGTACCCGTGAGATCCCATCTTGGGGCCTTTTTCGGAGCTCCGCCGGAGGGGGCATCGATCACGGAGGGCTTCTACATCAACACCATACCCTCTTCAATGATGTGTGAGTAGTTTACCTCAGACCTTCGGGTCAATAGTTATTAGCTAGATGGCTTCTTCTCTCTTTATGGATCTCAATACAATGTTCTCCCCCTCTCTCGTGGAGATCTATTCGATGTAATCTTCTTTTGCGGTGTGTTTGTTGAGACCGATGAATTGTGGGTTTATGATCAAGTTTATCTATGAACAATATTTGAATCTTCTCTGAATTCTGTTATGTATGATTGGTTATCTTTGCAAGTCTCTTCGAATTATCAGTTTGGTTTGGCCTACTAGATTGATCTTTCTTGCAATAGGAGAAGTGCTTAGCTTTGGGTTCAATCTTGCGGTGTCCTTTCCCAGTGACAGTAGGGGCAGCAAGGCACGTATTGTATTGTTGCCATCGAGGATAACAAGATGGGGTTTATATCACATGAGTTTATCCCTCTACATCATGTCATCTTACTTAAAGCGTTACTCTGTTCTTATGAACTTAATACTCTAGATGCATGCTGGATAGCGGTCGATGTGTGGAGTAATAGTTGTAGATGCAGGCAGGAGTCGGTCTACTTGTCTCGGACATGATGCCTATATACATGATCATACCTAGATACTCTCATAACTATGCTCAATTCTGTCAATTGCTCAACAGTAATTTGTTCACCCACCGTAATACTTATGCTCTCGAGAGAAGCCACTAGTGAAACCTATGGCCCCGGGGTCTATTTTCCATCATATTAATCTTCCAACACTTAGCTATTTTTATTGCCTTTTATTTTACTTTGCATCTTTATCATAAAAATACCAAAAATATTATCTTATCTTATCTTATCTATCAGATCTCACTCTCGTAAGTGACCGTGAAGGGATTGACAACCCCTTTATTGCGTTGGTTGCGAGGATTTATTTGTTTGTGTAGGTGCGAGGGACTTGTGCGTGGCCTCCTACTGGATTGATACCTTGGGTCTCAAAAACTGAGGGAAATACTTACGCTACTTTACTGCATCACCCTTTCCTCTTCAAGGGAAAACCAACGCGGTGCTCAAGAGGTAGCAGCAGAGCCCGGCCCCGCGCATACCTCAACCGCCGTTGGGCCGACCGGAGACCAGGATGGACCAAGGACTGAGGGGCTACGTGACCAGTTAGGCTCTTGAGTTGCGTACGCTTGGGCGTGACCCGAGCGCAGCCCCCGTGCCCAGTCCCCTCGCGCGGCTCTCCCGAGGGGAGGCGTTGTGGTGAGGCCGGACACTAAGCTCTGGGGCTCCCTGAGATTGGTACGGCCGTGAGGCCGCCCTCAGGCGTAGTGCTTCCGCTTCTGCACGGGCATAGCCGCTCCTCGGTAGTGTTGACAGCCAGCGCAGAGCATGGTGCTTCCACTGGTGCGTGGGAGGGGGACTCCCTACTGCGGACAGCCCCCGGGGCGTGTACAGCCCCGCCCTGACACGTGGCTTGCACGACAGGGCTAGACGAGGTGTATCTGGGCACTCGTGAGCCAGCGCGGGGCTCACGAGGCCCTACCTCAAGGCGGGTTGCGCCTGGTCTTGGTTTTTGTTCGTTGCGCTAGTCCTATGAGGTGGTCAGACAACCTGCGCCGAACGAATCTCCTGAGGTTATCGCGTGAGGAGGCCAGGCACCAACGGCCCCAGGAGGTGACGTGAACGGGGCCGGCCCGCCAGACAGAGCTCAGCCGTTTGATTTATCGATGCTGCAGGGACGGGCCCGAGCACAGACGCCGTGCTTAACCTACTCACGCGAAGGATCCTGAAGAAAGACGGCCGGCGCGCGACCCCCATGGTGGGTGACGATCGAACAAGTAGTAGTCATAAGTAGATTAAGCATGGAAGCAGCAGGCTTAAGTAAATGCAAGAGAGATACATGCCACTGGGTCAGGCCTGAGTGGCTTGGGGATGATGCAGCCCGAGGGGCGCTCCCAGCGAGGTAAGCTAAACACATAAAAGGGATACATGCCATAGGAACGGACCCACGCGGCCTGGGAATGATGCAGCCCTGGGGGCGCTCCCAGCCAAATAAACTTGGAAAATGTCACCTGGTTCTGTTGATGAAGGAGAGTTGGGGCAGCTAAAGGTACGCGGCGAAGGGGTTGCTCCTCATGAGCCACCCGGGCCCTGAGCCCCGGGAAGCTCTGGGGGTCCGGGTGGTTCCTTGAGGACCGTCTCCATCTCCATAAGGACGGCGTGATGCCTGGCCTCCTGAGCCGCCAGGATGCTCCGCAGGTTGCGCTGATAGGCGGACGCCACGCTCGGCAGGCCAAAAGGCATGCGAACGTAGTTGTGAGGTGGGCCCTCACAGCGTCCCACGCGCGAAGGCCAGAAAAGCTCCTGAGATGCGGCCCTGTTGAGCCCTGGGACGTCGATGCAGACGCGCAGCCCGGCATCCTCACCGGGATGGGGAGCTGCGCCTGGTGAGCGACGGCCGCCGTGCATGGCCCTTGCGCCTTGCAGTTCCTGAGTGGTCTTGGTGATGAACTCCTGAGCAGTGGGCGCTCCTCGCCCTGTGTCCTCCTGAGGGAAACGTGCCATGAAGCACGCCTCCAAGTGGTGCCCAAGCGCCTCCCACGTGATGTTGGCAAAGTCTGAGGCCCTCCAGAAGAGAGCCCCCGAGCCCTGCCCGAGAGGGGCACCGGACGCGCTTTCCTATGCGATGGAGGGAGGCGCCCCAGGAGCGGGCGCCGATTCTGATGAGGCGCCGCTTGCCTGAGGTCCTGCGCGGTGCAGCTGCTTCTTCTTCTTGGGGGTGGCCTCAGGAGGGCGCTCGCCCTTGCTGTCGGGGTCGTCGATTGCTGCAGCTTGGAAGGCACGCTCGAGGGAACACACCGCATCTCTTTCTTCGCACGGGACTGTGATGATTCTGCCGCTTCCCAGCATCTTGAGGACATTGTAGCCGTGATGGGTCACCGCCATGAACTTGGCCAGGGCTGGGTACCCGAGGATCGCATTATATGTCAAGCGGATGTAGGCGACGTCGAAGTCGATGAGCTCGGTGCGGTAGTTGTTGCGTTCTCCGAAGGTGACAGGGAGACGGACCTGCCCTATCGGTGTGGTGGAACCGTCGGTCACTCCTGAGAAAGGCTTGGTAGGCTGAAGCTGGTCATACGACACTTGGAGGTTGTCGAACGTGTCCACGGACAGGACGTTGAGCCCTACGCCGCCGTCGATGAGGGTCTTGGTGACTTGCACGTTGCTGATGACTGGTGAACAAAGCATTGGGAGGACGCTTGCAGTAGCTGCGCACTTGAGCTGATCTGCCGAACTAAACGTGATGGGGCACTTGGACCATCTGAGCGGGCGCATGGCCTCGAGCTTGGGGAGGACTGCATTCACTTCACGAGCAAACTGCTTGAAGATACGCTGCGAGGCTGGGGCTTGAGCTCCGCCCAAGATGCAGGCGATAGCACGCGGCTCCTGAAAGCCCCCAGCCCCCTCGTCTTGATGGTGGTCGTCGTTCCTTCTTGGTGGTGGCGGTAGCGGAGGAAGACCGGCATTGCCCTGAGGACGATCCTCACGCGGCTGATCCCTCCAGGAGCCCTCGTGAGGCTGATCCTGCCAGCGGTCCTCACGAGGCCGGTCGCGCCACTCCTGACGCGGGCCGCGGTCATCCCAGCGTCCGCCACCACGTCCTCCTCCTCGGCCGTAGCCCCGGTCATTGCGCTCGGGGCGTCGACCGAAGCGTCCTTCTCGAATGGCTCTGAGCTCCTGGCAGTCGCTGGTGTTGTGGCTATGCAGGTTATGGAAGGCGCAGAACGGTCGGCTGCTCTTGGATGACTCGGGCTGGTCCCTGCCGCGCTTCGTGTCCGGCTCCGCCGCGAGCACCGTGCTCCCTTACACTTCACGTCCTTGGCCTTGGCTTTCTTCTCCTCCGGGTCCGCAGCTGGGAACTTGAGGAGGGAGAGGCGCCCCTCCTCAGCTCTTGCGCACTTGGTCGCCAGGTTGAATAGCTCCAGAGATGTGCATAGCTCCTCATGGATGGCGAGCTCCTCTTTCATCTTGACGTCACGGACGCCATCAGAGAACGCGGAGATGATGGCCTCGTCCGTCACCTTGGGAATCTTGAGGCGAATATTGTTGAAGCGCTGGATGTATTTATGGAGGGTCTCTCCTGGTTGTTGCTTGACGCGGCGCTGGTCACCCGCGGCTGGCCGGCGGTCGCGAGTGCCCTGGAAGTTGGCAACGAAACAGTTACGCATCTCGTCCCAGGAGGAGATCGAGCCTAGAGGCAGGTTCAGGAGCCAGGAACGGGCGCCATCCTTGAGAGCCATGGGGAACCAGTTCGCCATGACTTTCTCATCGCCGTTGGCCGCCTCGATGCTCAGCTCGTAGAGCTTCAAGAACTCCACGGGGTCGGGGGTGCCGTCATAGCGAGGAGGCAGGTCCGGCTTGAACTTGCCAGGCCAGGCGACGCTACGCAGCTCAGGGGTGAAGGCGCGGCAGCCCGCCGTGGTCACAGGGACTCGACGCTGGTGGAGAACTTGTTCTTGATGGGGTCCGCGCACCGCCACCGCAGGTGGCGCGCGGTCTTGCCGTGGTGGTGCAGGGAGCGCGGGGGCTTTTTCTCTTGGCCGTAGGACCTCTTGGTAGCTTCTTTCTTCTTGCACGGGCGCCGGACGCGGCAAGTCACGCCGTGGGGCCGCTTGCCTTGGCGCCGAGACTCCGTCTTGGGGCAGAGGTGGTGGAGGCGCTCCATGGGCCACCCCGCCCATGGCTGATGGAGGACAAGGCAGCGAGAGGGACGGCGCAGGGGAGCCCCCTGCAGCGCTGACAAGCTCGGTGATGCGGTCGAGCCAGTCCTCGTAGAGGTCGTCGATGGGGCGGTAGCGCAGGAGCTTGTGCGCCATGCACAGAGCAGCCTACGCATCCACAGGAGCGCAACGAGCATGGGATGACGAACCGGCCGGGGTTAGCGATGGAGTGGCGGTGCGGCCGTCCCGCCGCACTGAGGGGTGCAGCGAGGATGCTTGCTGCTTGTTCCCCGCCGGGCCGGTGGCGGCGTTGGCGGCAGACGACGGAGAACGACGGGGTGGCCCACCGATGTAACATCCCAAATTTTCAATTTGGAATGTTATACATTAGATCATCATGCATAACATATTTTATTGCATTTTTGTTTTGCGATCCTAGAAATTCTATGCAACTCAAGGACCCACGGAGAGAGTTGGGGATTTCATTATTTTCATATTTGGGTTTTCTCAAATTTTGAAAATAGGATCATTTGTTTTAATTATTTTCTCTCCAAAAATATTTCATATCAATTATATGAGAGGGGATAATATGACTTCTCCAAAAAATAATGAAATATTGGAGGAAAAATATTAAAAACAAATATTTGATTTTATTTGAATTAGGAAAAATATGCGTTTTTCAAAATTGCATTTTGGCCCAAATAAATGTTCATCTTGTCCGGTTTATTTTTAGAGGACGGGGAAAATTTATTTCGGGATTTTTGGAGTCTGTTTAGTATTTCTTTTCTTTGTTTTTCTACATGTCCGATTTAAAAAAAACGAATCGACCTACCGGGCCGTGTCCGGCTAGGACTCTGGCCCGGCCGGCCTTTATAAGCCGCGAGGCCACCCCGCCAGCCCAAGCCGCCCGCCCCGCGAAACCCTAGTGCCGCCGCCCAGCCGCCGCCGGTTACGCGCCGCCGCCGCCGCGTCGCCGCCCCGCCGCCCGGAGCCGCTGCCGTCGCCGCCCCGCCACCCCGGAGCCGCCGCCGCCCCGATCCGCCGCCCCGCCGCCGCCCGGAGCCCCGCCGCCGACCCCGCCCGACGCCGGAGCCGCCCCCGCCGCCGCCGTCCCGCCACCCGAGGTTGACCGCCGCCGCCGGTTTTCTCCGGAAAACCGTGCGTGTTTTTTTAGAAAACCCCGGTTTATTTTTATTATTAGATCGGTTTTATTTTTTTCGGTTTAGTCTATTTCACGGACGTTCATCCGTACGTTCGTTTTAACGAACGGTTTTCGTCGTTTAACCGCAGACAGCGAACGTTCGTTCGTTAGCCTGTTCGTCAGTTTTTCTTTTTCTCGGATTTTTCGCGATTATTTTCGATCGTGATTTCAGATCTGTTTTTCGTTTTAGTATATCTTTTCGCTCGTTTATCGGAATCAGGCAATTCAAGCGCCTAGAGTTTCGTCTCGAAACCCTCTTTCTGATTAACGAACTCAAACAAGTTTTTGCTACTGTAAAATTTGACTTAGGTCCAGATTAGTAAACGAAGCTTGTTTCTTTCGCCGTTTGAGTTTCGTTGCTTCGTTCGATTTGATTTTTTTGCAAACCGGAGTTCTTAAGTTGAACTTTCTGGTTAGATATCTTATTTTGAGTTTTATCCGTGCACCCTTGCTTGATTGCTTATGTATGTATTGTTTGTTTGCGATAGAGTACCCGGAGTGCGAAGCATGCTACTACGAGTCTCTAGGTTTCATGGATCATCAGCATGGCAAGTAACACTTTGATCATACCTCTTCACCACCCAGTTTTATTGCATTAGATCAATCCTCAAACTATTGCATGATTAGGATCTGATTAAAATGTGGGTTTTGGGAAGTAGTTGAGGTAGTACCTATTGCCCTGTTTAATATCAAACCATTGGGAGTTACTTCTACGTTTGCTTATATTGCTATGCTATGCTCGTAGACGTGGATTGGGTTTGAGTGAATTTTTCCATGAAAGTTGTGAGATTGTTAATTAATGGTTCAACTTAAGGTGGCTACTTTAATTTACATCTGGGTGGATTGAGGCACCTGGAGAACCCAGTGTTGCCTGTATTTTTTTGGATATCCCGGAGTACCCGTGTGATCATCCTATGGACCGCCACCCAGACTCAAAGGGATCATGAGATTATTCATGCTAGAAACTTCCGTGTGCATCCACAAGCTATTATGGGCTCTAGCATAGTTGAGTAGGTTACATGACCTCTTGAAGAGGTGGGCTAGCAGATGTAGGGGAAAGTAGGTGTAACTGTCCACCCGGAGTAGAGAGTATTGTTTCTAAAAGACTGTGTCTCGATCATTTGTTTCTCAAACACCATGTAGTGCGAGAAATCAAGCGGAGGCGGTCGAGTCTTGTGGGGAAAAGTGCGCAAACCTCTGCAGAGTGTACAATCTAATCATGGTTAGCCGTGTCCCCGGTTATGGACATCTTGAGTATCTAGTTCTTGGATTATCATGTGAATCTCATCATCATGTTACTTAATTTAATTTGATTGGGTTAATCACGTTCTTAATTGGGATTGAGTTGGAGGTACCTTCTCAATGTTTAACAACCACCATGATAGTTAAAAAAAATTATTCCTTTGTGGTAGGGAAAAATTGGCTTTTCGCAAAACTGTAACCATAGAGCTTTCCACCAGCCAAACATGCATGTAGTGATAGCATTATTCTGTTCGTTACTCTCTATGTGTTACATTGCCAGCATATTCCATGTGCTGACCCTTTTTCGGGCTGCAACGTATCATGTTGCAGACTTTTCAGACGACGAGTAAGGTGCCATAGGTCGTGGTCTTATACTCAGTGATGCCGTTGGAGTTGATGGACTCACTTTATCTTCCAAGCCTTCCGCTGTTATCGTTTTTAGATGGCCTTAAGCCGTATTTATTGTAATAAGTTCTCTTTTTGAGACATTCGATGTAATAAGTGTGTGATTGCTACTCTGTTATAAATCCTTCAAGTACTGTGCGTGTCAGCATTACCGATCCAGGGATGACACTGATGCACAGAGACTAGACTGTTTGAGGTCTGGTCGCTACAAAGATGGTATCAAAGCACACGCTGACTGTAGGACACGACCACTAAGCTAAAGCCCTAGATTACTACTCTCTTCTCATTTCTGACTCCTCTCCTCTCTTCCACTCTTTTAGGATGGCGGATACAAGGAACAAGTTCGCGCAACCGGATGAGGATACACCTTTTGGACGACACTTGAAGGAAGTTACTAAGTACCTGAACATCGGAATACCAAGCTTCACCGGAACCTACAACGCCAGACTACCAGAAGAGGAGCGCTGGATGATTCAAGTTCAAGTTCCAGGAAGGACGTTCATGCCAGTCACTGAGCCCATAGAGTTTTCCTTTGATGCACAAACCTGGAGTCTAGGAAAGAGCATGGCAGCCCAAATCACCATGGGACACATTGGAGAAGTGTACCACAATGATCTCAAGGATACTATCTATCAAATTTGTGGGCGCCGAGACGAGCAATGGGAGATGATCAGTACCAGGAAGGATAGATCTATTGCAGCTTTCATTCAGGAGTTAAACCAGCACATTCGTCGCCAGGAGAACCAGATGTGCGCAGACATGATAGAACTGAAGAAGGCAAAGAAAAGGATCATGGAACTGCAGGAAGAACTCAAGACTACACGCGATGGATATGAGGAGGAAATCGCAACATTGTTGGAGAAGAATGACGACCTGATAAAGAAGCTAGGAGTTTTCATGGGAGACCCAGCACCAGGAGGAGATGATGACGATTCTACTTGCCCGGAGAACTACATCATCATCGGCGACACTGACTCGGACCCCAGTGATGATGATTGGGAGGATGAATCCGGAGCAGATATCATGGAGTCTTCGACTGAGCAATTTTTCTAGTAGACCACCAAATTAGTAGTAGTATTCCACCATGTATATAGTATAGTCCAAGCACTTTGTAACGATAGTTAGATCGATTGTATGCCTTGTTTGAATTGATTGGAGTGATATGATTGTGTTTGTCTCATGTGCATATGGGTAGTGTTTTCCCTCTAGACCTCATTCTATCCTATTTTCTCATCTTTTCTAAAACCCATCAGATGCCTCCGAGACGTGACACCGGATTTGTTTTCCCACCGGAGATCACTCAGTTGATTCAGCAGCAGAATGCCCTAATGCAAGCGCTAGTTCAGAACCAAGGCAACAACAACAACAACAACAACAACAACAACAACAACAACAACCCACCACCACCACCACCACCTGTTGATCACTTAGCCCGGTTTCTTAGGCTGAATCCGCCGGTGTTCTCCAGTAGCACTGAGCCGATTGTGGCAGATGATTGGCTCCGCAAGGTTGGAAGGGAGCTGACCACTGCAGGATGCACAGATGTGGAGAGAGTGCGTTTTGCCGCACATCAGCTTGATGGACCCGCAACATCATGGTGGGAGAATTACACAGCCACTCACCCCATTGACACCGTCACATGGGACCAGTTTCAGCAAGCTTTCCGTACTGCCCACGTTTCAGCAGGAGCTATGGCCATGAAGAAGCGTGAGTTTTGCAACTTACGCCAAGGAGGACGTACCGTTGGCCAATACGTGGAGGATTTCAGTAAGTTAGCACGTTATGCCCTAGATGACGTTGCTACGGATGCAGCTAAGCAGGAGAAGTTTCTGGAAGGACTGAATGATGAGCTGAGCATGCAGTTGATGGTGGCAACTTTTAACAACTACCAGGAGTTGGTAGATAGAGCTCTCATGATTGAAGGGAAGCAGCAGCAGATTGAGAGTCGTAAGAGGAAGTATGGACAAGGAAAGTACAGTACAGGAGCTCACCAGAAGCCTCGTTTTACCTCGAACTCGGGAGGACACCCAGCATAACCATGGAGGTCACAATCACAATGGAGGGAGCTCGCACAATCATAGTGGCCCCAGGAATGGCAATGGGAACGGAGGAAGCAACGGACAGAACCGTACGAACCCATCAACCCCGGCCAAGAGGGATCTAAGCCACGTTACTTGTTTCAAGTGCCAGAAGACTGGACATTATGCAACTGAATGTCTAGAAGCTAAGAATGGAAATGGCAATGGAAGCTTGGGGAAGAAGCCGAACCCTTTCAACAGGGGACAGGTGAACCACGTTAATGTGGAGGATGTTGAAGCATAGCCTGATGCAGTAATAGGTAAGTTTTTGGTTAAGTCATTTACTGCAATCGTTCTTTTTTATACTGGTGCATCACATTCATACATATCAAGGGGATTTGTGGATAAGTTTAAGTTGCCCACCAAAGTTCTTAGAACACCTATGTTAGTAACCTCGCGAGGAGCAGAGTATATGGCAAGCCAAGGATGTTTTCAGATACCATTGGCCATAGGTAGGCATGTTTTCCCCTCAGACCTAATAGTTTTGGAGTCGCAAGGTTTGGATGTGATTTTGGGAATGGATCGGCTATTGATGTATGGAGGAAACATCGATTGCGCCAGTAAGACAATTTTGCTTACTACCTCAGAAGGAAGAAGGATTAAGTATGTATCCCGGCATGTTTCGAAGAGGACTCAAGTGAATTCCTTATCAGGAGTTGTACAGGAGGAAGTGCCAGTGGTGAAGGATTTCCCTGACGTATTTCCAGAGGAGTTGCCAGGCATGCCACCGGATAGAGACATCGAGTTTTTTATTGAGCTTTTGCCAGGCACTGGGCCAATATCTAAGAGACCGTACAGGATGCCCGCTAAGGATTTGGAAGAAATTAAGAAGCAGATTAAGGAGTTACTGGATAAAGGATATATTCGCCCAAGTTCGTCACCTTGGGGATCACCCGTACTTCTAGTGGAGAAGAAAGATGGATCATTGAGGATGGTTGTTGATTATCGTGGATTGAATGAAGTAACAATCAAGAACAAGTACCCACTGTCGATGATCAATGATCTGTTTGACCGACTACAAGGAGCTAAAGTATTTTCCAAGATTGATTTGCGATCAGGATACCACCAGTTGAAGATTCGAGAGCAGGATATACCCAAGACAGCTTTTACCACAAGGTATGGGCTATATGAGTACACCGTTATGTCATTTGGCCTGACTAACGCACCCGCCTATTTCATGAACATGATGAACAAAGTGTTTATGGAGTTTTTGGATAAGTTCGTCGTAGTGTTCATTGATGATATTCTGGTCTATTCGAAGAATGAAGAAGAGCATAAGGAGCATTTGCGTTTGGTACTTGGAAAGCTCAGAGAACACCAGTTATATGCCAAGTTCAGCAAGTGCGAGTTTTGGTTAAAGGAAGTTGGATTCCTTGGACATGTTATATCCAGAAAAGGAATAGCAGTAGATCCCACCAAGGTTAACAGTGTGACAAATTGGGAGTCACCCACGACAGTTGGAGAGATCCGGGGTTTTCTTGGACTCGCAGGATACTACCGGAGATTTATTGAGAATTTCTCGAAGATTGCAAAACCTATGACCGAGTTGTTGAAGAAGGACACCAAATTCAATTGGACTGAGGAATGTGAGGCTAGTTTCCAAGAGTTGAAGAAACGTTTGGTTACAGCGCCAGTGTTGATTCTGCTAGATCAACGCAAGGATTATGAAGTATATTGCGATACTTCTCGTCGAGGACTTGGAGCAGTGCTAATGCAGGAGGGAAGAGTTCTTTCATATGCCTCACGATAGCTTAAACCCCATGAGTTGAATTATGCTACACATGATTTGGAGTTAGCAGCCGTAGTGCATGCGTTGAAGACGTGGAGACATTTTCTCATCGGAAACCATTGTGAGGTGTACACGGATCACAAGAGTTTGAAGTACATTTTCAGGCAGAAGGAGTTGAATCTCAGGCAAAGGAGATGGTTGGAGCTCATTAAGGATTATGATATGAGATTGCATTATCACCCAGGGAAGGCTAACGTAGTAGCCGATGCATTGAGCCGCAAGAGCCATGTCAACACACTCATGACCGGAGAGTTACCCAAGGAGTTAGCAGAGGATCTTCGCGAACTATGTTTGGAAATAGTTCCGAGAGGCTATGTAGCAGCATTGGAGATTCAGTCTACTTTGATGGATAAGATCAGAGAAGCTCAGAAGACAGACAAGGAAATTGCTGAGATAAAGGAAAGGATGAGTAAAGGAAAAGCCAAGGGATTTCGTGAGGATGAGCACGATACCTTATGGTTTGAGGACCGCGTTTATGTGCCCAATGATCCAGAGATCAGGAAGTTGATCTTGCAAGAGGCCCATGATTCACCATATTCGATTCACCCAGGAAATACCAAGATGTACCAGGATTTAAAGGACAGTTTTTGGTGGACCGGAATGAAGAAGGATATTGCGGAGTATGTAGCAGTTTGTGATGTATGTCAGAGAGTAAAGGCAGAGCATCAAAAGCCAGCAGGATTGCTACAACCATTGCCGATACCCGAATGGAAGTGGGATAAGCTAGGCATGGATTTTATCACAGGATTGCCCAGGACTCGTTCAGGCTATGGCTCGATATGGGTTGTAGTCGATCGTTTGACGAAGGTAGCTCATTTCATCCCGGTAGAGACCACTTATACAAGTGCTAAGTTGTCAAAGATATACATGACCAGGATCATATGTCTGCATGGAGTTCCGAGGACCATTGTATCAGATAGAGGAACCCAGTTTACTTCAAAGTTTTGGAATCAATTGCACGAAACTTTGGGTACCAGGCTAGAGTTCAGTACAGCCTTTCATCCACAGACAGACGGACAGACCAAGAGAGTCAATCAGATTTTGGAGGACATGCTGAGAGCTTGTGCGCTAGATTATGGATCTAGTTGGGACAACAATTTGCTGTACGTAGAGTTCTCTTACAACAACAGTTATCAATCTAGTTTGAAGATGGCCCCTTTCGAAGCTCTATACGGAAGGAGGTGCAGGACACCGTTGTTGTGGGACAAAGTTGGAGACCGCCAGTTGTTTGGACCAGATTTGATTAAAGAGTATGAACAGAAAGTGAAGTTGATTCGCGATAGGCTCAAGGGAGCCCAGTCCAGGCAGAAGAGTTATGCGGATTCTAAACGCAAGGAGACAGTTTACGAAGTCGGAGACAGAGTTTATCTTCGAGTATCACCACTTCGAGGAGTGAAGCGCTTTGGAGTTAAGGGAAAGTTAGCACCATGTTTTGTAGGACCATACAAAGTTTTGGAGCGTATGAGAGAAGTTGCTTACAAGTTGAAATTGCCCGAAGGATTGTCAGGAGTTCACGACGTGTTCCATGTTTCTCAGCTGAAGAAGTGCCACGCAGAGATGGCTGAGATACCACTGATAGATACAGTGCCACTGGAAGCGATTCAACTGGATAGCGATTTGACCTATGAGGAGAAACCAGTCAAGATTCTCGAATATGCCAGCCGAGTCACCCGCAGCAAGGTTATCAAGTTTTGCAAAGTTCAGTGGAGTCACCGTACCGAGGATGAAGCCACCTGGGAGCGAGAGGAAGATCCACGGAAGGACCACTCTCACCTATTTTCTAGCCAACCCGAATCTCGAGGGCGAGATTCATCTTAAGGGGGGTAGGTTTGTAACATCCCAAATTTTCAATTTGGAATGTTATACATTAGATCATCATGCATAACATATTTTATTGCATTTTTGTTTTGCGATCCTAGAAATTCTACGCAACTCAAGGACCCACAGAGAGAGTTGGGGATTTCATTATTTTCATATTTGGGTTTTCTCAAATTTTGAAAATAGGATCATTTGTTTTAATTATTTTCTCTCCAAAAATATTTCATATCAATTATATGAGAGGGGATAATATGACTTCTCCAAAAATAATGAAATATTGGAGGAAAATTATTAAAAACAAATATTTGATTTTATTTGGATTTTATTTGATTTTATTTGAATTAGGAAAATATGTGTTTTTAAAAATTGCATTTTAGGCCCAAATAAATGTTCATCTTGTCCGGTTTGTTTTTATAGGACGGGGAAAATTTATTTCGGGATTTTTGGAGTCTGTTTAGTATTTCTTTTCTTTTTTTCTGCACGTCCGATTTAAAAAAAAACGAACCGACCTACCGGGCCGTGTCCGGCTAGGACTCTGGCCCGGCCGGCCTTTATAAGCCGCGAGGCCGCCCCGCCAGCCCAAGCCACCCGCCCCGTGAAACCATAGTGCCGCCGCCGCGTCGCCGCCCCGCCGCCCGGAGCCGCCGCCGCCCCGCCACCCCGGAGCCGCGCCGCCCCGATCCGCCGCCCCGCCGCCGCCCGTCGCCCCGCCGCCGACCCCGCCCGACGCCGGAACCGCCCCCGCCGCCGCCGTCCCGCCATCCGAGGTTGACCACCGCCGCCGCCGGTTTTCTCCGGAAAACCATGCGTTTTTTTAGAAAACCCCGGTTTATTTGTTTTATTAGATCGGTTTTATTTTTTCGGTTTATTCTATTTCACGGACGTTCGTCCGTACGTTCGTTTTAACGACCGGTTTTCGTCGTTTAACCGCAGACAGCGAACGTTCGTTCGTTAGCCTGTTCGTTAGTTTTTCTTTTTCTCGAATTTTTTACGATTATTTTCGATCGCGATTTGAGATCTGTTTTTCGTTTTAGTATATCGTTTCGCTCGTTTATCAGAATCAGGCGATTCAAGCGCCTAGAGTTTTGTCTCGAAACCCTCTTTCTGATTAACCAACTCAAACAAGTTTTTGCTACTAGAAAATTTGACTTAGGTCCAGATTAGTAAACGAAGCTTGTTTCTTTCGCCGTTTGAGTTTCGTTGCTTCGTTCAATTTGATTTTTTTTGCAAACCGGAGTTCTTAAGTTGAACTTTCTGGTTAGATCTCTTATTTTGAGTTTTATCCATGCACCCTTGCTTGATTTCTTATGTATGTATTGTTTGTTTGCGATAGAGTACCCAGAGTGCGAAGCGTGCTACTACGAGTCTCTAGGTTTCACGGATCATCAGCAAGGCAAGTAACACTTTGATCATACCTCTTTACCACCCAGTTTAATTGCATTAGATCAATCCTCAAACTACTGCATGATTAGGATCTGATTAAAATGTGGGTTGTGAGAAGTAGTTGAGGTAGTACCTATTGCCCTGTTTAATATCAAACCATTGCGAGTTACTTCTACGTTTGATTATATTGCTATGCTATGCTCGTAGACGTGGATTGGGTTTGAGTGAATTTTTCCATGACAGTTGTGAGATTGTTAATTAATGGTTCAACTTAAGGTGGCTACTTTAATTTACATCTGGGTGGATTGAGGCACCTGGAGAACCCAGTGTTGCCTGTATTTTTTTGGATATCCCGGAGTACCCATGTGATCATCCTATGGACCGCCACCCAGACTCAAAGGGATCATGAGATTATTCATGCTAGAAACTTCCGTGTGCAGCCACAAGCTATTATGGGCTCTAGCATAGTTGAGTAGGTTACATGACCTCTTGAAGAGGTGGGCTAGCAGATGTAGGGGAAAGTAGGTGTAACTGTCCACCCAGAGTAAAGAGTATTGTTTCTAAAAGACTGTGTCTCGGTCATCCGTTTCTCAAACACCATGTAGTGCGAGAAATCAAGCGGAGGCGATCGAGTCTTGTGGGGAAAAGTGCGCAAACCTCTGCAGAGTGTACAATCTAATCATGGTTAGCTGTGTCCCCGGTTATGGACATCTTGAGTATCTAGTTCTTGGATTATCATGTGAATCTCATCATCATGTTACTTAATTTAATTTGATTGGGTTAATCACGTTCTTAATTGGGATTGAGTTGGAGGTACCTTCTCAATGTTTAACAACCACCATGATAGTTAAATAAAATTTATTCCTTTGGGGTAGGGAAAAATTGGCTTTTCGCAAAACTGTAACCATAGAGCTTTCCACCTGCCAAACATGCATGTAGTGATAGCATTATTCTGTTCGTTACTCTCTATGTGTTACATTGCCAGCATATTCTATGTGCTGACCCATTTTTGGGCTGCAACGTATCATGTTGCAGACTTTTCAGACGACGAGTAAGGTGCCATAGGTCGTGGTCTTATACTCAGTGATGCCGTTGGAGTTGATAGACTCACTTTATCTTCCAAGCCTTCCGCTGTTATCGTTTTTAGATGGCCTTAAGCCGTATTTATTGTAATAAGTTCTCTTTTTGAGACATTCGATGTAATAAGTGTGTGATTGCTACTCTGTTATAAATCCTTCAAGTACTGTGCATGTCAGCATTACCGATCCAGGGATGACACTGATGCACAGAGACTAGACTGTTTGAGGTCTGGTCGCTACAACCGACGGGAGCCGTCTGAGCAACGCGGGCGGCGAGGGCAGCCTGCCGCTCAGCGCGAGCACGGCGAGCGTCCACCATGGAGACGATGAAGCAACGGAGCGCAGATCGAAGGGAGGGAGGCTTCGGCGCACCCCTACCTGGCGCGCCAAATGTTGGATCACGGGATCCGACAAAACCCTCAAGGTTCGAACACTGGGGTGGGCACAAAGATTTCCCCCTACCGATCCACGTCCTAGTTTTGCTAAGATCTTGCAGACGAACTCGACGAACTCACAACACAAGGGACACAAGATTTGTATTGGTTCGGGCCACCGTTGTGGTGTAATACCCTACTCCAGTGTGATGGTGGTGGATTGCCTCTTGGGCTGAGGATGAACAGTACAAGGGGGAAGAACAGCCTCCTGAGGTTGAGGTGTTCTTGTGCTTGGCGAACTTGTGTGGGTGAGGATTCGATCAACTCATGCCTAGTTCTTTTCTACTGTGGTGGCTAGTCCTATTTATAGAGGCCCTGGTTCTCTCCCCAAATATTGAGCGGGAAGGGAGCCAACAACGGCCGATTTGAAAGGGGACAGCTAGTACAGCTTATCCTGACAAAAGTAGTCTTCGCCTGCAAAAGGCTCTAGTGGTGACGCCGCCTTGGGCTCCATGGTGACCTCCGTCTTGCCGTCCTGCTGGTCTTGGTCTCGTTGCACTGATATGGAAACCTTTGCTTGATGCCTCGGTACTCTGCGCCTGCACTTGCCTCCTTGGCACCAAAGAGGAAACAAGGACGCTGCGCGTGCTGGCGACCGCCTGGCGCCCACCTGGTCTCGATCGTCATGGCCCACGTCACGAGAACCTCGCGAGGTTTGACTTGCCTTGATCTCTCCGCCCCTCACGAGCCTACCTGGCGAGGCCGCTCCTGAGGAGGTCTTGCATCGTCCGCCTCGCGAGGCTTGGCCCCTCGCGAGGGTCTTGGATTCCTTGTTGATGAAGATGGGCCGTACAGGCCTGCTACCAAAGCCACGCCGTGGGCCGCAGGCAGGCAAGTCTGGGGACCCCTGTTCCCAGAACACGGACAGTTGCATTCACATCGTGCTGGCTCTATTCTGCTTCTCCAATTAATTCCCTCTGCATGCTAATTGAGGATCCATCATTGACCGTTCAACGTCTCGGGAACCGCTACCCTCTCCCTCCTTGGCATTCAAGACGTATCAATGTAAATGCGGTTCTAGAAGAGACTAGTGATTTACTACATTATGCATCGTGACCGTGTGGGGGTGCGACGTGAACGGCACAGGCAAGCTGTAATTATTCCACTTTCTCGCTTTGAACTCGTGACTTGTAGTAACGCTCAATTTTGAATATATAAGTTTGGTTGTCACGCCAATATATACAGCACTCCCTCCATGTAGGTTGGGTCGCTGAAGTAAAAATTGGACACAAAACACGATGGTGATGGACCAGTCTACCTCTGTCTTGGTTTGTTGCTCCCCGTCGTAATCGGTGCCAAATTTTGACCATAAATTTGACTAACAAAAGGTTCATGCATGTCACCAAAATTATATCATTGAAAACTATGTTCAAATACAAATCAAATGATATAATTTTTGTTAACATGCACTAACATTTTGTCAGTCAAATATTTGGTCAAAATTTAGCACAAATTACAAAAGGGACTAATAAACCAGGACCTAGGTAGTACACCAGGTCGAAGACAGTGATACTTAAATATAATTAATGCCAAATAAGAGCAAGGGATCACACATGTCATTTACGACTGGAATAAAAATGCCATACACTAATAAAACATTAAGACCACAAGGCGATGCAGTGCTGGTTACAGGAGGAAAGAAGAAAGATGCATCCATTGACGACGTCCACCTCCTCGACTCAGGGCGCCGGCCCACCGAACGGCGGCTAAGTAGCAGCGACTTTCGTGGCCAGGTCGACGTGCTTCTGAATAATGGCGTCTAAAGATTCCAACCACTGGAAGAAGGCCAACGTCTTTCTGTCCTCACTGGCCTTGTAGTGGCCTATGTAGATGATTTCCTCGTAGACCTGGATGTGCAGGTCGACGGTTTCTTGCATGGCGAGGTGCTGCGCGGCGAGCGCGGCCTCGAGCTGCACATTCTTCGTCGCGACCTCCAGCAGCTGCAGGGCCACCAGTGCTTTAAAGAGTTCATCACCTTGGAGGCACTAGGGCATGTGCTTGTAGTTCAAATTTAAATTATGCACATTAAATGACAAGAAACTCAATTAATGTGGAAAAAAGGCCAAACGAACCCGGAATAACTCCAAAATTTAACACAACACTCATATAGTTCTATGTTGCCTCTGTAAACAAAATCAAGAGGGGCAGCGTATATCGTTTCGCACACAAAGGTGACATGTTCCCTCTCAGAACCACGAGCCTTGTTGACAGAAGCTCCAGTTTGCAAGAAGCTTATACCAAAATGTGTTCCAATTCGGCCAAAAAATTTACCACAACATGTTAGTACCATGACATGACAACGTGCCAAGTTTCATGATTTTCAGGCGTGTTTTGGATTTACAAGAATTTTAAAACCAAGTTTCTCAATGTTCTCGGCCGAGCCATGATGCCCAGATGTTTGAATTTCATTCTCATTTCTTGCATGGGACCAAGAAAGTCACCCGAGGACACACATGTTATTTTTCAACCAACTTTGGTGCACTGGAGCATGTGCTTGTAGTTCAAAATTGAATTATGCACATTAAATGACCAGAAACTCAATTAATGTATAAAAAAGGCCAAATGAACCTGGACTAAACCCAAAATTTGACACGACACTCATATAGTTCTATGTTGCCTATGTAAATAAAATCAAGGGGGAGCGTATATCGCTTCGCACACAAAGGTTACACGTTCCCTCTCAGAACCACGAGTCTTCTTGAGAGAAGCTCCGGTTTGCAAGAAGCTTATACCAAAACTTGTCCCAATTCGGCCAAGTTTTTTACCATAGCATGTTAGTACCATGACATGACACCATGCCAAGTTTCATGATTTCCAGGCGAGTTTTGGATTTACAGGAATTTAAAAACCAAGTTTCTTAATGTTCTCGGCTGAGTCACGGCGCCCAGATGTTTGAATTTCATTCCCATTTCTTGCATGGGACCTAGAAATTTACCCAAGGACACACATGTTATTTTTCAACCAACTTTGGTGCACTAGAGCATGTGCTTGCAGTTCAAATTTGAATTATGCACATTAAATGTCTAGAAACTCAATTAATATAAAAAAGGCCAAACAAACCCGGAATAATTCCAAAATTTAACAAAATGTAAACTTAATTAATATCTTCTCTATGTGGGGCATTTAATAAATGTCTATTATATATGTTTTCTACCTTATTCAAATTTACTAGATATGACAGTTTGATGCTCTCACATAATCTATTATTGCCACTATAGGGGATGTTGATTCCAATCAACTACCATATCCTAAAGGTTAAAACAGGTACATAATCATCTTCTCTGTTTTGCACAGTGCACTAGCAACCCCTATACGATGATGCACATTAAACTGTTGATACGAGGTTTATGTAAACCAGTGGCTTAAAGTTGATTTTCAAATTGTTTGAAATTGTGTCAATAAATATATTTTTTAAGAATATTGTTTGCTGATGTTGTCGGATGTGTGTATGAAAGATGCTTTTTTTCCTCCCGTTGCAACGCACGAGCATGTTTTGCTAGTGTATAAAAAAGGCCTAATGAACCCGGAATAATCCCAAAATTTAACAACGCACTCATATAGTTCTATGTTGCCTATGTAAAGAAAATCGGGGGGGGGGCAGCGTATATTGTTTCACACACAAAGGTGATACCCTCCCTCTCGGGACCACAAGGCTTGTTGAGAGAATCTCCGGTTTGCAAGAAGCTTATACCAAAACTTGTCCCGATTCGGCCAAAAATTATACATATGAAAACAGGGTTTAGATTATCCCGAACATCTCGCTACGTAGACCAATGTACTGTGATTTGAATTCAACATAAAATGGATACAAATATTTGAATTAGAGATCGTACGGTACATGTAGTTCATAGTGAAATATGATTACTGCTATATGCATGTTTTCTGTTATCAAGATAATATTTAAATGATGGTATAACTTGACAACAATCGTAGTCAAGTAAGCAAAATTGTTTCAAATTTAGTCTGTATGGTAGACGACAATATATAAGTTCATAGGGTGGAGTAAAATGTTCATATAAGATGGAATATCAAAATGTAGGACTACATCCATTATAAACTGCAAGGTCACCTAACGATATATTCAAATTCAACATAACATGGATTCAAAAATTGAAATTCGAGATCCTGGCATTTGTAATCATATAAAAAGGGACATGACTCTTTCTTGTGGTGGGAATTGATTTGTTTTTTGTTGTTGTTGAGGGAAGTGAGAATTTATTTGGTACTGTACAGGGTAATCTTGTTCTCTCGATTTTTTTTACATTTTTCTTGTAGTTTTTTCAATGGCATTTATAGCAATATAGTAAAAGGGGACATGACACGGGCTGGAAACGACCCAATGGAATAATGGGCCATTAATGCGTATAAAGCGATACACTGTTCATTACAGGCCAGTTTCACCACAGGCCGTTAATGGGCCAAGAGTTACAAAGGGACTCATATGGGCTGAAAGACGTCATGGGCAATACATGGGCCGGAAGTTACAATGGGCTGGAATCATATTGGACGGCCCAGATGACGCTACTGGCCTAATTCAGATAGGCCGTAACAGGTCGTGAGTTAGCGGGCTGCAAATGGGCTATATGCAAACAGGTCGTTAACAGGCTTTCCATGGGCCGACCCGCTACCTTTGACCAAGTCAAACAAGCGAGCCTTTTCATAGGAATGGGCCTCTGTTGGGCCGTGCCACATGTCGACATATCATAGGAGCCTTCGGTCCAGTGAGTGGATGACATCTGTCCCTACGGTGAGCCGAGACGTGGTTCCTCTGGCCATTGAGAATTTTACACGTGGAAAATCCCCATTGGTTCGGGCTGTTAACGGGTTATCGGATCCAAACCAGAACCCGATAGCTTAACGGCGATCCGTTACGGTGGATCCCACGTGTCGGTCACCCTTGACGAAAGCACTTCTATGACGCGCGATTTATCGTCATGGAAGTGGACACTTCCGTGATGATAATTTTGGTAATGTCATGGAACACTTCTACGACAGCACAAGTATGACTATCTTGATTCTGTCATAAAATCGTCATGGATATATATGCATGATAGAAAACGTGACCTACTGTGACAAACACGTATCATCACGTAAGTGTATTTTTTTGTAGTGTTGGGGGAGGTTTCTCCAATTACTTAATGCTTTGCTTGATCATCCTCTCAAGAAAAATGAAATACTTGATATCTTTTATAATGGACTAACTGATACTTCTAAGGATCACCTAGATAGTTGTGCTGGTTGTGTTTTCAGGGAAAGAAATGTTGAGCTAGCTGAATTGCAATTGAATAATACATTGAGTAATGATAATGATTCGACACTTCCTGAACCAACTCCTAAGCCAACTCCGAAGAAAAGAGGTATTCTATTCTCGGTCCTGAAGATATGCAAGAGGCAAACAAATCTATGAAAGAAAATGGTATTAAAGCTGAAGATGTTAAGAATTTACCGCCTATTGAAGAAATACATGGTCTTGATAACCCGACACAGGTAGTAGAGGTAAACTCTCTCTATAGATTTGATGAAGGTGATATTCCTCATAATAAGTCTGCTAGTCAATGCTTGGATGAGTTTGATAATTTTATTGTTAAACAAGAAAAATTAAATGCTTATGTTAGTAGACAATTGAAACGTAATGCTTACATGCTTGACTACTTGGGTGATTATATGAGTAGAACCGTTAATGATCTTAAGCTTATTAGTAAACATGCTTCCATGGTTAGAACTCAAGTAGAACAAGTACTTAAGGCACATGATGATTTTCTCAATGAGTTGAATAAAGGTGGTAAAATGACCCAGGAACCTTTGTATTTTGAGGGTCATCCTAAGAGAGTTGAGCAAGATTCTCAGAGAGTTAATACTGATGCATCTAGTCCTTCTAATAAAAAGAACAAGAAAACTGATAGGACTTTGCATGCTTCTAGTGAACCTGTTGTAGACACACCTAAGAATCCCAATGATATTTCTATTTCTGATGCTGAGACACGATCTGGTGATGAACTTGAACCTAGTGATAATGTTAATGATGATGTTCATGTTAATGCTCAACCTAGTAATGATAATGATGTTGAGATTGAACCTGTTGTTGATCTTGATAACCCACAATCAAAGAATCAACATTATGATAAGAGAGACTTCGTTACTAGGACACATGGTAAAGAAAGAGAATCAGGGGTTCAGAAACTCATGCCCTTTCCTCCTAAACCATCCAAGAAAAAGGATGATGAGAATTTTGAGCGCTTTGCTGGAATGATTAGACCTATCTTTTTGCGTATGCGTTTGACTGATATGCTGAAAATGTCTCCTTATGCTAAGTATATGAAGGATATTGTTACTAATAAAAGAAAGATACCAGAAGCTGAGATTTCCACCATGCTTACTAATTATACTTTTAAGGGTGGAATACCAAAGAAACTAGGAGATCCAGGAATACCAACTATACCATGCTCCATTAAAAGAAACTATGTTAGAACTGCTTTATGTGATCTTGGAGCCGGTGTTAGTGTTATGCCTTTCTCTTTATATTGTAGACTTGAATTGAATAAGTTGACACCTACTGATATTTATTTGCAAATGGCTGATAAATCAACTACTATACCCATTGGTATTTGTGAGGATGTGCCTGTTGTGGTTGCAAAGGTTACTATCTTAACGGACTATGTCATTTTTGATATTCCCGAGGACGACAATATGTCGATTATCCTTGGTAGACCCTTTTTGAATACTGCAGGGTCTGTTATTGATTGCAACAAAGGCAATGTCACTTTTCATGTTAATGGTAATGAGCATACGGTACAATTTCCGAAGAAACAACCTCAAGTTTATAGTATCAATTCTATTGGAAAATTTTAACCTATTACTATTGGAGGTTTTTAATTCCCTCTTCCTGCTGTCAGAAAGAAATATGATATTCTTATTGTTGGGGACGTGCGTATCCCCATTGAGGTAACCTAGTGTTACTCGAAAATTCTCCGGTTTCATGTCATTCGGAAGAAGTTTGTTAATAAGACTTTATCAACCTTGTTAATGGATTCCTTTTGATGGGCATGAGATGGATGAATCTAGAAAGCATAACTTTCTGTGCCCACCTTTTAATTTCTGTTATATAGAATAAATAAAGCAAACTTAATATTTTCTGTTTGTTTTCTGAATTATCCATGCAATAAAAATGTCCCAAAGATAAAAGTTCTCCAAATGCCCTGAAAAATAAGTATGATTTTTTATAGATAGTTTAGAATATTTGGCACTGAACATGCACCAGTGGGCCACAAGGGTGGAGGATGTGCCCCTGCCTTGTGGGTCCCACGTAGGCCCCCCTCACTTATTCCAGCATCCATCCACTTCGTCTTCCTCCAGAGAAAATCATCCCGTAACTCAAACCCGTGTTCTTGCTCATCTTGCTGCCATTTTTGATCTCCTTGTACAAAGCTCCATTTGCAAAACTATTCTCGGGGATTGTTCTTCGGTATGTTACTCCTCCAATGATCCAATTAGTTTTTGCTCTAGTGCTTTATTTATTACAAATTTTTGTTGCTGTGGTGACCTAGTTCTTGAGCTTGCATGTTAAATTTGTATGGTCCAAAGTAGTTTTGATGCATGATATAGCCTCTAGGCACTTATGGGAGTAGTTGCTATCAATCTTGTTGAGTTTGGTTCACTTTTATTTTGAGTCGCTAAAAAAATCAGAAATTTTTCAGCGGAAGAAAAATGTTTAGGAAAATGTACCAAGGTGGTTCCTCGAGGAAGCAAGCACCGAGGCTCGTGATCCGAGATTTATTATTATTGCTCGCTAGTTGATTATGCCATTGATATGAGTAAATGTGAGACCCAGATGTTATTGTGAATATGGTTAGTTCATAATCTTTGCTGAAAACCTGAATGATGGCTTTACATATTTGCAACAACAATATCAAACACAGTTTGTAATAGTTTTTCTTTATCACTTTTAGTTTGTCAACTGAACTGCTTGAGGACAAGCAATGGGTTAAGCTTGGGGGAGTTCATACGTCTCCATCGTATCTACTTTTCCAAACACTTTTGCCCTTGTTTTGGACTCTAATTTGCATGATTTGAATGGAACTAACACGGACTAACGCCTTTTTTAGCAGAATTGCCATGGTGTTATTTTTGTGCAGAAATAAAAGTTCTCTGAATGATCTGAAACTTCACGGAGAATATCTTTGGAATATATAAAAAATATTGGCAAAAGAATTAATAGAGGGGGACCCACCAGCTGTCCACAAGGGTAGGGGGCGCGCCCCATGCCTTGTGGGTCCCCTGGACCTCCACCGACCTCAACTCCAACTCCATATATTCACGTTCGGGGAGAAAAAAATAGAGAGAAGAATTCATCACATTTTATGATACGGAGCCGCCGCCACCTCCTGTTCTTCCTCGGGAGGGCAGATCTGGAGTCCTTTTTGGGCTCCGGAGAGAGGAGGTCGTCGCCATCGTCATCATCAACCTTCCTCCATCACCAATTTCATGATGCTCACCGCCGTGTGTGAGTAATTCCATCGTAGGCTTGCTAGACGGTGATGGGTTGGATGAGATTTATCATGTAATCAAGTTAGTTTTGTTAGGGTTTGGTCCCTAGTATCCACTATGTTTTGAGATTGATGTTGCTATGACTTTGCTATGCTTAATGCTTGTCACTAGGGCCCGAGTGCCATGATTTCAGATCTAAACCTATTATGTTTTCATGAATATATTTGTGTTCTTGATCCTATCTTGCAAGTTATAGTCACCTACTACGCGTTATGATCTGGCAACCCCGGAGTGACAATAGTCGGGATACTTCCCGGTGATGACCGTAGTTTGAGGAGTTCATGTATTCACTAAGTGCTAATGATTTGGTCTGGTTCTCTATTAAAAGGAGGCCTTAATATCCCTTAGTTTCCATTAGGACCCCGCTGCCACGGGAGGGTAGGACAAAAGATGTCATGCATGTTCTTTTCCATAAGCACGTATGACTATATTCGGATTACATGCCTACATTATATTGATGAATTGGAGCTAGTTCTGTGTCACCCTAGGTTATAATTGTTGCATGATGAATGCCATCCGATATAATTATCCATCATTGATCCATTGCCTACGAGTTCGTTGCATATTGATCTTTGCTACGTTACTTTTACGTTGCCAGTGTTACAATTGCTACAAAACTGCTACTATTACTTTCACCACCGTTACCGTTACTTCCATACTACTTTGCTACTAAATACTTTGCTGCAGATATTAAGTCTTTCAGGTGTGGTTGAATTGACAACTCAGCTGCTAATACTTGAGAATATTCTTTGGATCCCCTTGTGTCGAGTCAATAAATTTGGGTTGAATACTCTACCCTTAAAAACTGTTGTGATCCCCTATACTTGTGGGTTATCAGTGGGGTCCATGGAGGTCCTTTCCACTGCCTCGCAACTCTATAAATACCCAAATATTCAATAAACCCTCGGGGAGTCGACGAAACACAATTCCAGCCGCCGCAAGTTCCAGAACCACGAGATCCAATCTAGAGCCCTATTCCGGCACCTTGCCGGAGGGGAACACGATGACGGAGGGGTTCATCATCCTCATTGGTGGTCCTCCGATGATGTGTGAGTAGTTCACCACTGACCTACGGGTCCATAGGCAGTAGCTAGATGGCTTCTTCTCCCCTTTTGATTCTCAATACAATGTTCTCCTCAATGTTCTTGGAGATCTATTTGATGTAATGACTTTTTGCGGTGTTGGGATCCGATGAATTGTGAGTTTATGATCCGATCTATCCATGAATATTATTTGAGTCTTATTTGATCTCTTATATGCATGATTATTCTAGCCTCGTATTTCTTCTTCGAAACTTTAGTTTGGTTTGGCCAACTAGATTGATTTTTCTTGCAATGGGACGAGGTGCTTTGTGATGGGTTTGATCTTGCGGTGTCCTCACCTAGTGACAGAAGGGGCAGCAAGGCACGCATGTATCATTGCTATTAAGGATAAAAAGATGGGGTCTATTCCTACATGAATAGATCTTGTCTACATCTTGTCATCGTTCTTATTGCATTACTCCGTTTCTCCATGAACTTAATACACTAGATGCATGTTGGATAGCGGTCGATGTGTGGAGTATTGTAGTAGATGCAGGAAGGAGTCGGTCTACCAATCTTGGACATGATGCCTATATACATGGTCATTGCCTTGGATATCGTCATAATTATTTGCTCTTTCAATCAATTGCCCAACAGTAATTTGTTTACCCACCATATGCTATTTTCTTGAGAGAAGCCACTAGTGAAATCTATGGCCCCTGGGTCTATTTTCTATTATATTATTTTCAGATCTATTATTCCAAAAACCAAAAAATACCTTGCTGCACGTTTTCTTTATTTATTTTATTTTGTGTTTTTGTCAGATCTATTTATCCAATCTCATACAATTTAATCTATCTCAATATCGAGGAGGGATTGACTACCCCTCTTATGCGTTGGGTTGCAAGTATTTGTTATTTGTGTGCAGGTACCCTTTACATAGTGTTGCTTGGTTCTCCTACTGGATTGATAACCTTGGTTTCATAATTGAGGGAAATACTTACCGTTGTTGTGCTGCATGATCCTCTCCTCTTCGGGGAAATAACAACGCAGATACAAGCAATCAGTCCCGTCCAGCGGGAGCGTACCCTCTAGATCCATAGATTGATCTTGTTTGACCTGCTCTAGTGCTCAGGTCATGTCGTAGATCATATTTGTATTCCGGTTGTGCTGCCTCCTTGCCTTTTCGGTGAGGGACAGCGGGTGGGTATTCGGCCTCTGTAGTCGGCCTATCCCATCCTCGAGGGGGGTGGTTGGGCTGGTTTGCCTGAGTATATCTTTGGGATGCGGGCCCAAGGGCCTCGTCGTCAAATTGTGACAGGAGTTTCCGCTTTGGGTAGCTTTTGGTTTAAAGCTCTTATCTATACCCTTCTTCGACTGCTAGGACTTTCGTCCATATATCGTTGAGGGTGTCCTGCTCGGCCTTTAGCTGTTGCTTCTTCTTCTTCAAGCTTCCTGCAGTGCCTATGAGTTGTTGTATAAACCGCTCTTGGTCCAGCGGATCCTCCAGGATAATTAAGTCCTCGGCTCAGAGGCTAACCTCCTCTTCGGAGAGGGGGAGGTAGTTACTGTCCTCAGAGTTAATGAGGTCCTCGGGGTTATACTTGTGCCCCTTCGAGTCATCTAACTGCTGCTCAGGGGCGATGGGGTCACCGAGGTCTTCCATATTGTCTGGGGTATCGTTTCTCCGGTGCCCGTGTTGCTTTCCCTGCCCTACGCCCCTTGGATCGTTTGTGCTCACGTCGGCATTTGGGTGGCTCCTCGCCGGGTTTATCACCTTTTCCGGGGTTGTCGTCACCGTTCTTCCTATTGGGGTTGTCGCCCTTGTCATTGGGGTTGTCCACCATGTAGACATCGTAGGTGGAGGTTGCCGTCCACCGTCCGGTGGTAGGAGGGGCAGTAGTACTATGAGCCATGGCATTGGCATCTTCATCCATGTCATCCGCCTCCTCGGAAGCTTAGTCCAGCATGTCGGTTAAATCTTCGACAGTGGCCACTAAGTGGGTGGTGGGTGGGGCGTAAAAATTCTCGTGGCCCGCCTCAAGACCAAGCCGAATGTAGGTCAAGGATAGGTCATCCGTGATGTTCATCATCTGGATCCGATCTAGCGTCTTGCTTAATAGGGCGAGACTAGCTGGATTGGTATCAAGGATTTCTTTGGAGTCAACCTCCAGTGTGGCGGTGCGAGGGGCGAGTCCGGCCAGGGTTGACTCCTGGTGTTCGAACGCCGAAGTCGCATCTAGTCTTGAAGCCAGATGCGAGGTAAAAGAGGCAAGTCCGGCCGGGGTTGACTCCTGTCTTCGGACGCAGAGGTCGCATCTAGGCTTGAAGTCAGATTTGAGGCCAGGACCGACCCCGGGGTCGGGTGATGCGGCTTGAACTACGTCAGTATTTCCCTAAAGAGGAAGGGATGATGCAGCACAGCTATGGTAGGTATTTCCCTCAGTGATGAGACAAAGGTTATCGAACCAGTTGGAGAACCATGCAACACTATGTAAATGGTACCTGCACACAAAGAACAAATAGTTGCAACCCGACGTGTTAAAGGGGTTGTCAATCCCTTTCGGGTAAAAAGATAGATAAAATTGTAGTAGATTGGATAAATAGATCTCGTGAAAACACGAAATAAAATAAATAACGAAAAGTGCAGCAAGGTATTTTTGGGTTTTTGGATTAATAGATCTGAAAATAAAAGCAAATAAAAATATATCTCGAAGGCAAATATGATATAGAAGAGACCCGGGGGCCGTAGATTTCACTAGTGGCTTCTCTCAAGAAAAATAGCATACGGTGGGTAAACAAATTACTGTTGGCAATTGATAGAGCTTCAAATAATCATGACGATATTCAGGCAATGATCATTACATAGGCAATACGTCCCAGATTAGTAGACCGGCTCCTGCATGCATCTACTACTATTACTTCACACATCGACCGCTATCCAGCATGCACCTAGTGTATTAAGTTCATGGAGAAACGAGTAATGCAATGATAACGATGACATGATGTACACAAGATCTATTCATGTACAAATAGACCCCATCTTGTTATCCTTAATAGCAACGATACATACTGTCATTTCCCCTTCTGTCACTGGGATTGAGCACCGTAAGATCGAACCCATCACAAAGCACCTCTTCCCATGGCAAGAAAAATTGATCTAGTCAGCCTAACTAAACCAAAGATTCAAATAAGAAATACGAGGCTATAAGTAATCATGCATATAAGAGATCAAAGAGACTCAAATAGCTTTCATGGATAAAAAGATAGATCTGATCATAAACTCAAAGTTCATCGGATCCCAACAAACACACCACAAAAAGAGTTACATCAAATAGATCTCCAAGAGACCATTGTATGGAGAATCAAAAGAGAAAGAGAGAGAGAGAGAGAGAGAGAGAGAGAGAGAGAGAGGAAGCCATCTAGCTACTAACTACGGACCCGTAGGTCTACAATGAGCTACTCACGCATCATCGGAGAGGCACCAATGAGGATGATGAACCCCTCCGTGATGGTGTCTAGATTGGATATGTGGTTTCTGGAACTTGCGGCGGCTAGAATTGTGTTTCGTTGAATCCCCTAGGGTTTTTGGATATTCAGGGTATTTATAGAGCAAAGAGGCGGTGCGGGAGGCGGCCGAGGTGGGCACAACCCACCAGGGCGCGCCTGGGCCCCCAGGCGCGCTCAGGTGGGTTGTGCTCCCCTCGGAGCCCCCCTCTGGTACTTCCTTGGCCCAACTTGTGTCTTCTGGTCCAGAAAAAATCTCCAAAAAGTTTCACTGCGTTTGGACTCCATTTGGTAATTGTTTTCTGCGAAGTAAAAACAAGCAAAAAACAGCAACTGGCACTGGGCACTATGTCAATAGGTTAGTCCCAAAAAATGATATAAAGTTGCTATAAAATGATTGTAAAACATCCAAAATTGATAATATAACAGCATGGAACAAGCAAAAATTATAGATACGTTAAAGACGTATCATCATCCCCAAGCTTAATTCCTACTCGTCCTTGAGTAGGTAAATGATAAAAACAGAATTTTTCATGTGGAATGCTGCCTATCATGTTCATCACATATTCTTTTCTTTTGTAGCATGGACATTTGGACTTTTATATGATTCAAAGCAATAGTCTAGTTTTGACATGAAAATTTCAATACTCAATCATATCAACAAGCAACCATGTCTTTCAAAATATCAACACTAAAGCAAGTTATCCCTAGCCCATTATGCTTAATCATTGATCCATTCATGAAACACACTCGCATATTAGCTACACCCAATGCTCAAGTAAGATCATAGTGCCCCTTAGTTGGTGCTTTATAAGAGAAGATGGAGACACAAATAAAATTGCATAAAGTAAAATAGAAAGGCCCTTCGCAGAGGGAAGTAGGGATTTGTAGAGGTGCCAGAGCTCAAAGCTTAAATTGAGAGATAAATTTTTTGGGTGGCATGCCTTTCCTGTGAACGAAAACGATCGAGTAGTTCCCAATACTTTCCATGCTAGATATATCATAGGCGGTTCCCAAACAGAAAATAAAGTTTATTCCTTTTTCCACCATACTTACACATTCCACGGCTAGCCATATCCATGGGTACCGTCCATACCAACACTTTCCAAGGAATTTATTATTTGACAACATAAAGTAAATTAGTTTTTCATTTCGGGACTGGGCTTCCCTAATACCTTTGTCGTACTCTCGTGCAATGACAAGTGAATAAACACTCATCTTGAGAATAACACATCTAGCATGGGAAAATATCAGCCACCCCCTACCGTTTCATGAGCGGTACGAGCACACAAAGAGGAATTTTATTTTGAAATTAGAGATGGCACATACAAATTTGCTTGGAACGGCACGGAGATACCGCATATAGGTAGGTATAGTGGACTCATATGGCAAAACTGGGTTGAAGGATTTTGGATGCAAAAGTAGTATTCCTACTTAGTATAAGTGAAGGCTGTCGAAAAGATTGAGAAGCATCCAACCAAGAAATGAAAAATCTCATAACCAAGCATTAAGCATAACTAACACCGAATAATGCACCACAAGTAGGATGTAATTTCATTGCATAACTATTGACTTTCGTGCTTGCAAAGGGAATCAAAAACCTTAACACCAATATTCTTACTAAAGCACAATTACTCACCAACATGAATCACAAATCACTATCATCATGTCGCAAAACTATTACAAAGAATCAAGTTTATTTTGTCCAATGATCTTCATGGAAGTTTTTATTATATCCCTCTTGAATATCTATCACTTTGGGACTAATTTCATATGTTGCTTTTGATAGCTCAAACAAATCTAAGTGAAGAACATGAGCATAAAAATTTTCTTCTCTCAAAATAATATAAGTGAAGAATGAGATAATTTCTTCAAAAATAATAAAGCACACCATGCTCAAAAAGATGTAAGTGAAGCACTAGAGCAATTCCATAGCTCAAAAAGATTTAAGTGAAGCACATAGAGCAATTCTAGCAAATCATAGCATAATTTTGGCTCTTTCAAAAAGGTGTTTTCAGCAAGGATACTTGACTTAAACTAAAAAGCAAAACAAGCAAAGACTCATATAATACAAGACGCTCCAAGCAAAACTCATGATATGTGACGAATAAAAATATAGCTCCAAGTAAAATACCGATGGTCGTTAGAAGAAAGAGGGGATGCCACTCGAGGGCATCCCCAAGCTTAGTTGCTTGCTTCTCTTTTAGATAATAGCTTGGGATGATGTGATCTATGGTAGGGTGCGTCGACTGCAAATTAAAATTTTCCTACGCAAAGAACAACCATGAACATGCCATGGGAGATGGGTCACAAATCATTACCACTAGACGCACAGTGCCGTGCAGCGAAAGAAGAGTTGGGGCAACGCGTCCGCGTGGATCGTCTCCTCCTTGTCCGATCTCCCTCGAACAGCGGTCGTCGGATCCCACATATTGGTTTCCCAGAGCGGCGCAAGTGCACCACCTCTAATGGTATCGGCGCGTGCAGGAAGAACACCGTGTGGTGGACTGCTAGGTCTGATCACACGGTCGGCGGTGAGTGGAGGTGGCTATTCGCAACACATGCAAGGCCCTAGCGACAGCGCCGAAGCGATCAACCGAATGAGTGTGCCGCACCTCCACTATATATAGGCGTCCATCGCGGGCCCAACACTTGGGCGTCGCACGGATCCTAAAGCCCAAAGTTTGTTTGGCCTGGATCCGTGTCCGAGTAGGATCACATCCAACAACTCGTGCAGTCGGATTGGGCCTCACAGGTTCCTTCCCTTAAGCGCGCGACCCCTTAGGTTCAAGTCGGCTTGGTCGGTGGTCGGATCACCTATGACCTTCTCAGCTGGTAGCGGCCTCTAGCAAGGCATGCCGACCACCAAGTAGACAATGAAGCCGGTTGGCGAACCTGTACAACATGTCACACTTCTGTTCCCTTTGCCACACAATATATGTTATCGGGCTCAAGGCGAGTCTGTCATCCTTGTGCTAGCCCGACCTCTTTCTCGTTCTAGTGATGCCGACCACAAACCAGATTATCTCATAATCCATGCCGCATGGCCATGCTTATCTTTGTCTGATCACACGAGGGGCCCAGAGCATATCTCTCCTGGTCGGAGGGGAAAATCCCATCTTGCTCGACCATGTATCGCAGCATGGATCTGGACAAGCTCGTAACCTACCTTTGTAACTACCCAGTCATGGAGTAGCATTTGGTTGGCCCAAAGCATGTCTGTCACCATCCCAAGTACATGCGCCAGCTCAGGTCTTAGGACATAGAACGTATATTGTGCTAGAGACTCACAGATGACATATCGTTGCATCTCGTAGTTGGGACTGTTCGACTCAGACCTTATCTCGACTCGGATCTGACTATGTCAAATCCGACCAGATCCTTCTGTGTCCATATTACCCGGTTAGCATCAAAAGCTCCATGGCTAGTGAGACCAAGCCATCGACCGTGTCATATGCTAGTCTAGTCGGCTGTGTGTCCACACAACCCTTTCGACTAGGGACCTTTTAGGTCAGTAATCATACAATGCATAGTCCCACAAACAAGTCACGTACTTGCTGATACACATCATTGATAATGTCCAAGGACTATCTTTATTCATAAACACATAGGAAATACACGATTTCCTCTAGAGCATATCTCCAACATGGGATACCATGGGGCATCCCCAAGCTTAGGCTCTTCTTACTCCTTATTCCTTCATACATCATGATCTCACTCAAAACTTGAAAACTTCAATCACACAAAACTCAACAAAACCTTCATGAGATTCGTTAGTATAACAAAGCAAATTACTACTCTAAGTACTGTTGCAAACCCATTCATATTTTATTCTTGCATTATATCTACTGTATTCCAACTTTACCATGGCTTATACCCCCAATACAAACCATAGATCCATCAAAATAAGCACACAACGCAAAGAAAATCGAATCTGTCAAAAATAGAACAGTCTGTAGCAGTCTGAAAACTTCGAATACTTATGTAACTTCAAAAATTCTAAAAAATTAGGACAACGTGGGCAATTTGTATATCAATCTTGTGTAAAACATTCAGAGCAAAATCACGTTTCTGTAAATTTCTAAATTTGTTTTACTCTGCGCAAAATTTTATGTTTTTCAACAAGATCAAATCAACTATCACCCAACATGGTCCCAAAGGCTTTGCTCAGCCCAAACACTAAATAAAACATAAAAACACAACAGTAACAGTAGCATAATTGTGCAAACACTCAAGAACAGAAAGAAAAAGGCATAAATAAATTGTATTCATTGGGTTGCCTCCCAATAAGCGCTATCGTTTTATGCCCTAGCTAGGTAGAATGCAAAGATCTAAGTGTTGTCATCTTTGTTTTTAGATCCATAAGATGCCCTCATGATTGATTCATATGGTGGCTTAATTCTTGTTCTAGGGAAGTCTTACATACCCTTCCTTAGTGGAAATTGAAATTTAATATTGCCTTCTTTCATATCAATCCCGGCACAAATAGTACGTAAAAACGGTCTACCAAGTATAATTGGACAAGACGGATTGCAATCAATATCAAGAACAATAAATCTATGGGCACATAGTTCCTATTTGCAAGAACAATAACATCATTAATTCTTCCCAAAGGCTTTTTAATAGTAGAATCCGCCAAGTGCAAATTTAAAGAACACTCTTCAATATCGGTAAGACCAAGCACATCACATAAAGACTTCGGAACTGTGGAAACACTAGCACCCAAATCACATAAAGCAAAAAACTCATAATTTTTAATCTTGAGTTTGCTGGTGGGTTCCCATTCATCATGTAATTTTCTAGGAATTGAGATCTCTAATTCCAACTTTTCGTCCAAAGTTTTCATCATGGCATCTACGACCTATTTAGTAAAAGCTTTATTTTGTTCATAAGCATGGGGTGAATTTTTCATGGATTGCAACAAAGAAGTACAATCATTCAAGAACAATTGTCATAATTAAAGTCTTTGCAATCGAAAAGAGTGGGCACATCACTAGTTAAAGTTTTGACCACTCCAAACCCACTTTTATCAATTTTTCAACAAGACTTTCACCCTCCAAATTATCGGGATGCCTTCTAGCTAAAGTTGACTCTTCTCCAGTCCCTTTATCATCAATTTTAATCTTACTAAACAAGGAATCAATAGAAGGAACACCAATCACTTTAAGATCTTCATCATTTTTATGATAGCAGTCACTAGAAAATGCTTTTTCTAAAAAATCCCTTTTAGCTGTAAGCATAGCGGTTCTTTTCTTACTTTCATCCATAGAAACATATAAAGCTTTAATTGATTCCTCAACCTTAGGCAAAAAAAATCACCTTGAGATTTTCTAAATCATGAGAAATTCTATTAATGCTTCTAGACATATCATCAATCTTATTCAACTTTTCTTCTATAGTATTATTGAAACCTTTTTGAGCATTGATAAATTCTTTAATATTATTCTCAAGATCAGAGGTGTTCCTATTATTAGTATAAGAAGGATTACAATAGGAATTACCATAATTATTAGCGGAATTACTAGGAAAAGGCCTAGGATTAAAATTACCTGTATAAGCATTGTTATTGAAATTGTTTCGCGAGACAAAATTCACATCTACGGCTTCACTATTTTGCTCAATCAAAGTGGACAAAGGCACATCATTAATATCAATAAGAGAATTTTTATTAGCAACCAACTACATAAGAGCATCAACTTTTTCACTCAAAGAATTTATTTCTTCAACCAAATTAACCTTTTTACAAGTAGGTGCTCTTTCGGTATGCCATTGTGAATAATTTTCCATAATATTATCAAGAAATTTAGTAGCTTCACCCAAAGTGTCGGTGTACAAAAAGAGGGGTGCGTTTTTGTACCCCTATACCTGTGCACGGGCAGTCGGAGCCGCGCCTACGGTCACGCCAAGCAGAACAGGGGAGGTGAGCCAAGGTAAGACCGAAGCCCAAGATAATCAGAGCAACGCCAAGGCCGAGACCACAAGGAGCAGAGGGACGAAGCAGGCTCCCCCGGCAAGACCCTTGCCGGGGCAGCCTCAGCAGCCCCAGCAAGATCCTTGCCGGGACAGCTCGCCCCACACCAACAGAGCGGGCCACCCTTGAGCCCACGGTCTCCAACATCATGTTGGGCCAGGGCTCGGGAGGCACCTCCGTGGTGGCATGCAGATCTTTGTGAAGACATATTCAAGATCAGATGAGGATTAGAAGACGACGATCCTCGGCAAGATCCTTGCCGAGGAAGGCCACCAGACCCCCGGCAAGGCCCTTGCCGGGGACGACAGCGTGCCATGGCAAGACCCTTGCCAGGCCACACGCAAGACCCTTGCCAGGCCACCCGGCAAGGCCCTCACCAAGGACGCCAGCAGGGTCACCGCCAGGCCCACGCCAACCAAGCTTCCACCGCCGTTCACATGCAGCTGCCAGACCCAACCAGCTGGGCGGGCACCTGCGTGGCAACATGCAGCTCCCAGGCCAACTCATCGAGCGCCTGCGTGGCGGCATGCAGATCTTCGTGAAGCCTCCGCCACTGCGCCACCTCAGCTGCCTGCCTGCTTACATGGCACCGCGCGCCTCACTGGCCAGGGCGAGTGTCAAAGCGAGGAGGAGCGGCGACGGACGGGGTGGGCCTCGCCCCCGTCCCCAATAAAGCAAGGGGACACCTATGCTACGCAATAAATGCGTCTTGTCCTATAATACGAGCGATAAGCTCAGGGCACTGTACGCCTTTCCACCTCCTGTGTGCCACTGTGGCAGCCCTTTTCGACTATAAAAGGAGGCCCATGGCATACTGGAGAAGGATTTGGCTCTTTCGAACCACGCACTGACCACAGCTAGTTCGAGAGCTCAAGAACTCTCCGAAATACACCCAACAAAGCAGGACTAGGGTTTTACGCATCCTCACGGCCCGAACCTGGGTAAATGATCCTTGTGTTGTCTACTAGCCCTGCTCTCCTCGCAACCCCGCGCCCCGGCAACCGTAGTAGGGATTCTTGTGATCCCATAGGTGTCGTTCCACACCGACATCTTTGGCGCGCCAGGTAGGGGGCGCAATTGTGAGAATCTGTTCTAGTAGTTATCCTAGCAGTTCTTCGTCGCCATGGCTCCTAAGAAGAAGACGGCCACGGCGGTCGGCTCGTTGGGAGCCGAACGGCCCGTGCCGGTGCGGGCGGGCAGTGGACCGGTCGCGGACAGGACCCGGGCCGCGATCCGCAAGCACCAGCATCGCCCTGGTAGTCAGAGCCTGGCGAGCGGCGTCGTTTGCGCACCAGACGACCGGCTACACATCGCCGGATCCAAATACGGAGCTGGGCCCCCGCAGGTGGCGCGGGGCCCTCCAGGGGTCTCGTTGCGCCACCTCCGGGCGGCGCAGCGACCTCCAGGACGCCCACACCGGCGACCACTTCGCGCTCTTCCCATGGTGTGCGCGTCGAGCAGCGTCACCACGTTGGTGACCCTGGGCACCGCCGTGGGAAGAGCCCCGTGCGTCGTCCGCAGGATGAAGGGGTTCAGCACGCCCGTCGAAGCGCTGGCGAAAATGCCACGCAGCCGCTGGGTCGTAACAGAGCTCCTTCTAACGTAGTTAGAAGTCGAAGCGCACCGCGATCCACGCAGCTGTCGTCGCCGCCCACGCCGGCAGAAGCTTTGGCGCGTGCGCAGCTGCTCCTCGACTTCCCTCCTGCTGCGGAGAAGCTTGACGAGTGGAGGGCCACCATCCGGAGCCTCGTCGTCGTCGCCAACAAAGACGATCCACGACCGGCGGGACCCTCGGGTCGGCGCTCCACCGAGCCACCGCATGCTGGCGCTGGGAGGACTGGGGGAGTTGCGGCCATGGTGCACTCTCCTCCTCCTCGCCAGCCGCCACGGGCGTCGGCCCGTCGTGATGACGCTTGTGATAACATCTCCATAGAGTCGTCCGACCCACGGACCCTCCGCGACCAGCGCCAGGTCCTTCGGGAACGAGCTCACAAAGACACTTGAACCACCGTCGAGCGCTGGCGCGAAACGCGCTGTCAGTCGGACAAACGGGCGGGACCCGCTATGGACCACCCGGCACCGGGGGGCTCCGGCGGCCTACCTTACGAGGTGGGCTGCCCGGCCTTTACCCGTGAGCTACGGCAGTTCCAGTGGCCGTCCCACCGCACTTTCAAGCCCGACGTCGGCGAGAAGTACACTGGCAAGACCCATCCGTCCGAGTTCCTCAGCATCTACACCATCGCGATGCAGGCTGCTGGGGCTCGCGACGACAAGGTGCTTGCCAACTATTTCCCGCTGGCACTCAAGCCCAATGTGATGTCTTGGTTGATGCACTTGCCGGTGGATTCCATTTCTTCTTGGTCGGATCTGTGCCATGAGTTCGTTGGCGCCTTCACTGGAGGCCACCAAGCTCATGGCCGGGCCAGTGATCTGCATATCATTCCCCAGAAGGAAGGGGAGACCCTGCGCAAGTACATCCAGAGATTCAGCCGGGTGCAGTACAACATCCCCGACGTTCATCCCGCCGCTGTGATTAGCGCGTTCCACCAGAACGTGCGCAATTGCAAGATTCGCGAGGAGCTGGCGATGACCAAGGTTAAGGATGTGGCCGAGCTCTATGTTCTGGCCGATAGATGCACCCGGGCTGAAGAGGGAAGGAAGTACCCCGGCGAAGACGCCGGCGCGGAAACCGACTCTACCGATGAGGACACCGCTACCCCGACGAAGAAGGGTCGGCGTCGCAACAGGAAACGCAAGGGCAAGGCCGTGCTTGCCGTTGAGGGATTTGACGACACCGGTGCCGGCAAGAAGGTCAAGGCAGGCACTCCCGACAAGGAGATTGTCGGGTGCGCCGCCTGCCGGGCCTTGGGGGCTACCGACAAGCCAGGGAGCTCCGGCAAGCAATACTGCAAGATACACCGCACCAAGGGCCATGGCCTCCAGAACTGCCGACAAATCGAGCTACTTGCTGAGAAGCAAAAGGATGAGTACGAGAGGCGGAACAAGGAGAAGGACCAGGACGGTGCTGAGGGATCCGGCAAGAAGCGTGGCGGCCAAGGATGCCGCCCCAACAAGAACAACAAGCAACAGAGGCCCGCCCGGGGCCGCGACAAGAAACAAGAAGACGATGATCACGATGAGGACAACGAGTCTGGTGAGCAAGGGTTCCAAAAGGCTACGGAGGCCATGTGCATCAATGGCGGCGCCTCGCTGCATACCTCTCACTGCCAGCTCAAGCAGTGGGCGCGTGAGATTACAGCAGAAAAGCAGTCGTTCGACGCTCAGAAGCCGCTGAAGTGGTCCAGGACGCCCCTCATCTTTGACGTCGAGGACCACCCTGACCGCACTACCGCGGTCGGGTGTTTGCCATTGTTGGTCTCACCAACGATACGCAACCTCAGGGTGAACAAGATGCTGGTTGACGGCGGGGCCGGCCTGAACCTGATCTCGCCTGTCGTGATCAAAAGGTTGCAAATCCCTGATGGAGACCTCGAGGAAACGGGCACGTTTCATGTTTCAAGGGGTCAATCCGGGGAGGAGCTAGCCGAAGGGAAAGGTCACACTGCCTGTGACATTTGGAGGAGAGTTGAACTACAGGACAGAGAGGATCGTCTTCGACGTGGCCGAGATCCCCTTGCCCTACAATGGGATCCTTGGCCGCCCGGCACTAGCAAAGTTCATGGCGGCGTCACACTACGCCTACAACATGCTAAAGATGCCCGGGCCGCTGACCATCATCTCCGTCCCCTCCGATAAGAAGGACGCGCTGATTTGCGCCGACCAACTCTACCGGGAGGCAGTTGCAGCAGCTGCCACCAAGGCACCTGCTCCTGCCGCTGAAGCCCCGGGAGGGAGGAAGAAGCCCGGCAAGACCTCTCGCACCCACTCCGGCAAGCGCACCTCTTCGGAGTGTTGTGCTGCCGTCGAGGACGTGCCAGAGAGCTCTACCGACAAGAGCAAGAGATCCAGAGCCGAGCCACCACAAACCAAGAAGGTGTCCGCCAGGGAGGATGGCACGGGAGGGGCTTCACCATAGGCTCCACCCTCGATAGCAAATAGGAAGGCGCGCTCGTCACCTTCCTGCGGGCGAATGTTGACGTGTTTGCATGGCAAGCATCCGACATCCCCAGTGTTCCCAGGGAGGTGATTGAGCACCACCTAGCTGTCTGCCCCCATGCGCGGCCCGTCCAGCAGAAGGTCAGAAAGCAGGCTCTGGAGAGGCAGGAGTTCATCACGGAGGAGATCAGGAAGTTGGAAGCGGCAGGTTTGGTGAGGGGAGTGCTCCACCCGACATGGTTGGCCAATCCGGTAGTGGTGCGCAAGGCGAATGGGAAGTGGAGGCTGTGTATTGATTACACAGATATCAATAAGGCTTGTCCTAAGGACCCCTTCCCGTTGCCGCGCATCGACCAGATTGTTGACTCCACGGCCGGGTGTGATCTGTTGTCATTCCTCGACGCCTACTCGGGCTACCACCAAATCTTCATGACAAGCGAGGATGAAGAAAAGACAGCGTTCATCACCCCATGTGGTACGTATTGCTTTTTACGGATGCCTTTCGGGTTGAAGAGCGCTGGCTCAACATTTGCAAGAGCAGTCCAAATTGGTTTTGAACCTCAGCTCCATACAAATATGGAGGCCTATATGGATGACATAGTGGTCAAAACCAAGGACGGGCCAACTTTTGTGCAAGATCTGGAAGAGACATTTGCCAACCTGCGCAAGATCAACCTCAAGCTGAACCCTGAGAAGTGTGTCTTCGGCGTTCCATCCGGCAAGCTTCTCGGGTTCTTCGTGTCGCAGCGCAGAATCGAGGCAAACCCAGACAAAATCAAGGCTATTGAGCAGATTGAGGCGCCCAAGCGGATCAAGGATGTGCGTCGGCTCACCGGCTGCGTTGCCGCCATGAGCCGATTCATCTCCAAGTCCGCCGAGCGCGCCCTTCCTTTCTTCAAAATCTTGAAGAAGGCAGGCCCAATGGAATGGACCCCAGAAGCCGAGGAAGCATTGCAGGATCTGAAAAAATACCTTTCCTCCACGCCAATACTGGTTGCGCCTAAACCACAAGAGCCGTTGTTGCTGTATCTGGCGGCGACGAATCAAGTGGTCAGCGCCGCGCTAGTGGCACAGAGGGAGGTCAACAAGGAGGCAGTGACGATGGCAGAACCAGCGGATGGCAAGCCCAAGATTCCCCCGGCAGGGCCTGGTGCCGGCAAGGTGAGGCCCCCGGCAGAGTCTGATGCCGCCGAGGCAGTGCCCGCGCAGTCAAGTGAGGTGGTGCAGAAGAAGAAGAAGATGCAGCACCCGGTTTACTTTGTCAGCCCCCTCTTACAGCGGGCTAGATCGAGGTACTCCGGTGTGCTGAAATTGCTCTTCGGCCTCCTTATGGCCTCGAGGAAGCTGCGTCATTACTTCCAAGCCCACGAGATCACTTTCGTCACCCGCCTCCCATTACAACGGATACTGCATAACCCAGATGCGACTGGAAGGATTGTGGAATGGGCCTTGGAGTTGTCAAGCTTTGGTTTAAAGTTTGAAAGTACCTCGACAATTCAGAGCAGAGTCTTGGCGGAGTTCATTGCAGAATGGACCTCGACGCCTGACGAAGAAATCCAGGAGACCACTTTCCCCAGCAAGGGAGCAGACCGCGACTGGATCATGTACTTTGATGGGGCTTTCTCGCTGCAAGGTGCCGGTGCCGGTGTGCTGCTCGTCGCACCCACCGAAGAGCACCTCAAGTACGTGATCCAGATGCACTTCCCCAGGGAGATGTCCACCAACAACACTGCTGAGTACGAGGGGTTGCTTGCCGGTCTCAGGATCACGGCAGACCTCGGGGTTAAGAAGCTCATCGTCAGGGGTGACTCGCAGCTCGTTGTCAGACAGGTCAACAAGGATTATCAGAGCCCATTAATGGAAGCCTACGTAGATGAAGTGAGGAAGCTGGAGGAGCGCTTTGACGGTATCCAAGCGGAGCACGTCCCACGAATGGAGAACGACACCGTCGATTACCTGTCAAAGCGTGCCGCATTCAAGCTACCTGTGAAACCGGGTACCTTTTTGCTCCGGATGACTCAACCATCCGTCAAACTATCAACGGGGCAGAACAAGTGGAGGAAATCAGGTCCCAGCAAGTACTTTCCTACCGAGCCACCTGGGGCTGCCGGCAAGGGTGCTGCCGCGGACGCTGAGCCTGCCCAAGAGCAACTGGCTCCAGCAGGGCGTCAAGCCCTGGCCGTAGAGACAGTCGCTCCCATGGCGGAAGAAATGCCTTTGGTCCTTGTTGTCGAGCCCCGGGCTCCGGCATGGGTGCAGCATACCGTCCGATTCCTCCAAACAGGGGAGCTTCCTGAGGAGCAGGAAGAAGCGGAGAAAGTAGCCATCGGTCCGCCCTGTACCAATTCGTCAATGACGTCATGTACAGGAGAAGGCCGAACGGCGTGAAATTGAAGTGCATCCCCCAGGAGGAAGGACTGGAGCTGTTGGCGGAGATACATGGAGGCATATGTGGCTCCCACATAGGGTCAAGGGCCCTTGCCGGGAAGGCGTTCCGACAAGGTTTTTTCTAGCCCACCGCCCTCCAGGATGCGACGGCACTAGTAACCAAGTGTGAAGCGTGTTAGTTCCATTCAAAGAAGCTTCATCAACCAGCCCAAGCCCTTCAAACAATCCCTCTCTCCTGGCCATTCTCGGTCTGGGGGCTCGACATACTGGGCCTTTTCCCCCGCGCTGTCGGGGGCTTTGAGTACTTGTACGTTGCAATTGACAAGTTCACAAAGTGGCCAGAGGTGGAAGTAGTGAGAAAGGTGACTGTTCAGTCAGCTGTCAAGTTTTTCAAAGGACTGGTCTGCCGTTCTGGTGTGCCAAATAGAGTCATCACCGACAGCGGCACGCAGTTCACAAGCCACACCTTCATGCAATACATTCAAGACCTCGGCAGCAAGGTCTGTTTTGCTTCCGTGGCACACCCACGGAGCAACGGCCAAACGGAGAGGGCGAATGCTGAAGTGTTGCGAGGCCTAAGGACAAAAACTTTTGACAAGCTGCGCAAGAGCGGAAGGCGCTGGATTGATGAATTGCCGGCGGTTCTTTGGTTGATCAGGACGACGCCAAATCGAGCCACCATCCAGACACCTTTTGCCATGGTCTACGGGGCAGAAGCAGTTCTCCCCACGGAACTCATATATGGGTCACCTCGAGTGCTCGCTTTTGATGAGCTTGAGCAAGAGCAGTTGCGCCACGATGACGTGACGCTCCTTGAGGAAGATCGTTTTCGGGCGGCTGTGAGAGCAGCGCGCTACGAGCAAGCCTTGCGCCGCTACCATAGCCGCAAGGTTCATGGCCGAAGCTTTGAGGAAGGCGACCTTGTTCTTCGGGGCGTTCAGTCGGCCAAGAATGCCAACAAGTTGACGTCAAAGTGGGAAGGCTCTTATCGGGTACGAGTCACCAGGCCCGGCGCAGTCTGCCTGGAGACCGAAGATGTCGTCCCAGTGAGCAATTCCTGGAACATCGAGCATCTTCGCAAGTTTTACCCATAAGGCGCGGCTTGCCGGGCCTCCCGGCAAGCCACCTTTTGTACAAGCTTTGCCGGCAAGGCATGTAACCCTTCGTACAAAGCCAGGCGCAGACCCTGAGCATAAATAAATGAAGCGTTGGCGCCCTAAGTTATAGCATGCATGCTAGGTCGAGTCTCTTCCTTGGTTAGGGTTGATAGTGCTTAGCGGCGACTAACCCCTAGCCTAGAGGTCGAGTTCACGTCAATCTGTTTCTTTTCTGTCCTCCTTTGGTTCGCAGGGCACATGAGCACTTTTGCTGAGCTACTTGGAAGAAGGGAAACGGACCGGCATCCCGACCCCGGTACCCCAGAGTTGCCGGGGGCTGCAAGCACGGGGATCCATCCGCGGCAAGACAAGGTTGCCGGGGGCTGCAGATCCAGATAAGTCTTTTATCCTCTGTCATGCATTTCGGAACGGGACTGGGGCATGTGAAACCTCGTTTTTATCTCTAGGCTGCCGTGCTCCCCTTTTTCCTATACCTAAGGATTATTTCCTGGGTCCGGATTTGGTTGTAGCCGCAGCGGCAAGGAGGTAGAACAAGGAGCCAAAAGCACACTTCATCTCTGCCTCCGCCAAGAGCGCGAAAACGGTCGAGTGGAGTGGGGGGACGGCAAGGCCTGTTGCCGGGCGAAAAACGTTTATCTTAAAACAATAACAAGGATTCGCTCATTGTCGCGGGATTTACCCATGAACGAAAAACCCGGCAAGCATCCCTTTTTCATTAAAAACATCCCATACAGGTACAGTTCGTACGAAATGAAAAACATGAACAAAGGGGATTACAAGCTTTAAATTTAACAAGGCCCGAAGGCTTATAGATTAAAAAAGAGATAAGGTGCCCGTGTTTCCTTTCTTGTCCCTCTCCTCATGAGGCAGGTCAAGGAGGCGAGAGGACAAAAGGGGCGCCTAGGCGAGCTACGAGCAGCAGAAAGCACCAAGAGAACACCTCGGTGGCCGCCCACGGGTAGGCCGGTGATGACGGTGCTGGGAGAGGAGCTGGAAGATGAGGCGGCAGGACCAGCAGTATGCGACGAAGGCGTCGGTGCCCGCGTACTCCGAGTTGACAGCCTTGCCGCCCGCCCTCTTCCTCTTCCGCAGCCTCCCGACACCAGCCGCCCAAGGAGACGACCCCGAGAAGTTCAAGGGGTTGGCCCCACCCCCGGCAAAACCCTGTCGGAGGAGTGGCCAGGTGCAGATGCTGCTGCTGCCGCACCCGCCCAGGCGCAGGGCGTCCAACGCCTAGTCGGACTCATCCCCGTCATCTCCCCCACTGTCCTCCTCATCACTTTCGCTCGAGGAAGAGCTTCCATTGTCAGAATCTCCATCGGAGGAGCTCTCCACGCAGCATTTCAGGCGAGTCCCGAAGTCTCCGAAGACCTTGACGGAGAGCAGGCCGTCCTCCATCAATTTGAAGTAGAGGACGAGCCCTGCCGTCAGGCTGTGGATGCGAGCGAACGTCTTCCACCCACGATGGAGGTACATGACCCGAGGAGCCGGGAAGTCGACGTCGACCCGCGTGCCCCCATTCCCACAACCCCTCATGTGCAATCTGAGGGATTGGGGCCGGTCACGCTCCATCTCCCGAGCAAACGGGGCGGGAAGACGGAGACGGCGACGCGGAGGCCGGCGCAGCCTAATGAAGAACTCGCGGGGCTGATCTCCGACATGGCCTTCCATCGGGAAAGGCACCATTGGCGGGGGCGAAGCCGGCGCGCCGCCCCGTCCTCCTCTTCCCCGAGCACTACGGCCTCTGCCCCGGCCTCGCCCATGGCCTCGCCCCCTCCCCCTTCCCCTTGCGGCCGGTTCCACCACCACGGGCTCAGGAGGAGTAGGGACACGCTATCGAGCGGCGACCCTCACCGCCACCGTCGAGGGACCCGGATTCCCTTTCTCCATGGCGAGTGAAAGGAAGAAGCAGAAGCAAGAGGAGGCAGATGACAGGAGAATGCGGGATGCCATCCCCCCTTCCCCATCTTTATAAAGGGGCGGGGTCAGGGCTCGGCCGCCCCGCTCGGCCAATCCAGCCACCGGAGGCGCAGGGAATCAGGACCGACCCGCTGCCCCAACCAGCGACGGCCCCGTTTGCCGCCTCCACCGCTTGCCACCCCAGGCGCATGAAGGACGTGTGGCGGACGTGCAGAACTGAGGGGACGGGTGAAGCGACCTCTCCCCACCCCGTGATCGTGGGGAGTGAATGCCTTGAAGGCCGTGACCCGGCCCCGTTCAGTAAATGAGCCGCGCCTCCACGCCTCCCTCTTTTTACGGGAAGGCGTGAGCCGCCTCTTTGCTGCGATATGACGCATGCGTGTGGAAACCGCCCCACGCATCCCGCCCACGTCACGCGGACCCCTCCACGCCGCGCCGCGCGCACGGGTCTTGGGAAGCGCAGCACGCGAAAAGTTTTACTGCAGTAAAAACCGCCCCACCTGCACGTGCACCGTTTTGGGCCTGGCCCAACAACGTGTCGCGCTTATGTGTGGCCCAGGCCCGGGGGCTCCTGTCGGTGTACAAAAAGAGGGGTGCGGTTTTGTACCCCTATACATGTGCACGGGCAGTCGGAGCCGCGCCTACGGTCACGCCAAGCAGAACAGGGGAGGTGAGCCAAGGTAAGACCGAAGCCCAAGATAATCAGAGCAACGCCAAGGCCGAGACCATAATGAGCAGAGGGACGAAGCAAGCTCCCCCGGCAAGACCCTTGCCGGGGCAGCCTCAGCAGCCCTGGCAAGATCCTTGCCGGGACAGCTCGCCCCACACCAACAGAGCGGGCCACCCTTGAGCCCACGGTCTCCAACATCACGTTGGGCCAGGGCTCGGGAGGCACCTCCGTGGTGGCATGCAGATCTTTGTGAAGACATATTCAAGATCAGATGAGGATTAGAAGACGACGATCCTCGGCAAGATCCTTGCCGAGGAAGGCCACCAGACCCCCGGCAAGGCCCTTGCCGGGGACGACAGCGCGCCACAGCAAGACCCTTGCCGGGCCACCCGGCAAGGCCCTCACCAAGGACGCCAGCAGGGTCACCGCCAGGCCCACGCCAACCAAGCTTCCACCGCCTTTCACATGCAGCTGCCAGACCCAACCAGTTGGGCGGGCACCTGCTTGGCAACATGCAGCTCCCAGGCCAACTCATCGAACGCCTGCGTGGCGGCATGCAGATCTTCGTGAAGGCTCCGCCACTGCACCACCTCAGCTGCCTGCCTGCTTACATGGCACCGCGCGCCTCACTGGCCAGGGCGCATGTCAAAGCGAGGAGGAGCGGCGACGGACGGGCCTCGCCCCCGTCCCCAATAAAGCAAGGGGACACCTAAGCTACACATTAAATGCGTCTTGTCCTGTAATACGAGCGATAAGCTCAGGGCACTGTACGCCTTTCCACCTCCTGTGTGCCACTGTGGCAGCCCCTTTCGACTATAAAAGGAGGCCCATTGCATACTGGAGAAGGATTCGGCTCTTTCAAACCACGCACTGACCACAGCTAGTTCGAGAGCTCAAGAACTCTCTGAAATACACCCACCAAAGCAGGACTAGGGTTTTACGCATCCTCGCGGCCCGAACCTGGGTAAACGATCCTTGTGCTGTCTACTAGCCCTGCTCGTCTCGCAACCCCGTGCCCCGGCAACCGTATTAGGGATTCTTGTGATCCCATAGGTGTCGTTGCACACTGACACAAAGTAATTTCCATAAAAGTACCACGCGCGGCGGAATCTAAAAGATTTCTAGAAACAAAATTCAATCCCGCATAAAAAATTATATGATCATCCAAAGATTTAAACCATGAGTAGGATAATTTCTTAGCATCAATTTCATTCTTTCCCAAGATTGCACAACATGTCCATGCTCAAGTTGCTTAAAATTCATGATTTTTGTTCTAAGGGAAATAATTTTCGCGGGCGAAAATTCTTAGTAATAAAAGCATCTTTGCACTTATCCCAAGAATCGATACTATTGCGAGGCAAAGAAGAAAACCAAAATTTTGCACGATCTCGCAAAAAAGGGGAATAATTTCAACTAAACAATATCACTATCCACATTTTTTTTCTTTTGCATATTGCATAATCCACAAATGTGTCAAGATGGGATGCGACATCCTCATTAGGAGTGCCAGAAAATTAATCTTTCATAACGAGATTCAACAAGGCAGCACTAATATCACAAGACTCCGCACTAGTGGCTGGGGGAGTAATCGAGTGCTAATAGAATCATTGTTGTTGGTATTAGAGAAATCACACAACTTGGCGTTCTCTTGAGTCATCGTGACTACGCAAACAAGATTGCACTCGAAAACAGATCTGACGAGAAAACGACGAACGAAAAAGAGAGGCGAATAAAACACCAAATTTTTGTTAAGTGGGGGGATGAAAATGAGAGGCAAATGGCAAATAATGTAAATTGCAAGGAGATGAGATATGTGATTAAGAACCTGATAGATGTTGATGATGTCTCCCCGACAACAGTGCCAGAAATTCCTTTTGATGCTGCTTGAACTACGTCGGTATTTCCCTAAAGAGGAAGGGATGATGCAGCACAGCTACGGTAGGTATTTCCCTCAGTATTGAGACCAAGGTTATGGAACCAGTAGGAGAACCATGCAACACTATGTAAATGGTACCTACACACAAAGAACAAATACTTGCAACCCGACGTGTTAAAGGGGTTGTCAATCCCTTTCGGGTAAAAAGATGGATAAAATTGTAGTAGATTGGATAAATAGATCTCGCAGAAATGCGAAATAAATTAAATACTCCCTCCCTTCCCTTATACAAGGCCACTAACAGTAATCGAGGTAAAAATTAATGAAGTTTCCTCGTACCAGCAACTTATTTAATACTTGCATGCATGTAGCCATAATGACACTGTGCTACTTTCTTCCCATTCCTTCCTTGCATGCATGCAAGCATATTAATGAGCCCGATTAATGAAAAGAAAAGTTGGATTGCAAAGTAGTCATTAAATTTTACCATGGTACCTTTAATTTGAGTTTGTGGCCTTGTATAAGGGAATGGAGGGAGTAACAAAAAAGTGCAGCAAGGTATTTTTGGGTTTTGCGATTAATAGATCTGAAAATAAAAGCAAATAAAAATAGATCTCGAAGGCAAATATGATAAAGAAGAGACCCTGGGGCCGTAGATTTTCACTAGTGGCTTCTCTCGAGAAAAATAGCATACGGTGGGTAAACAAATTACTGTTGGGCAATTGATAGAACTACAAATAATCATGATGGTATCCAGGCAATGATCATTACATTGGCATCACGTCCAAGCACTACCGCAGGATGATCCAAATGCGACAGTCGAACCAGAGACCGTTCGACGAAACTATGTGCGATGCATCAATCACAAACGGCGATGTAATAAAACCGTCAAAAAAGATGCAAAACGTTTGCGATGGCAGCGACATCAAACACAGTTCATACTATAGTTGCGTGTGCGATGAGTGGCAAACGGTTAATCCAGAAGAACTGTTTGCGATGATGCAGAACAACAGAAACGGGCAGCCAGATGAGGGTGTGTGCGATATACGGCATACAGTTCACTAGTATGAACTGTGTGTGATTAGGCAACACAATGGAAACGTTTCAACCGAACAACATATGTGTGATACACGACAAACATGTCCGTAATCAGAAATGTGTGCGCAGACCAATAATAACACAAACGATTGCTGCTAATAAGCCGTGTGATTTGCTCTGTCTACAGAAGAATAACATGTATATATATAGCTGAAATAAACATCCAATTACATAATTGACTATACAGGTCATTCGCACAAACCTCAATAAACAATTGCATGCATTCTAAACTAGGAGAAACGGTCGTCTAGTCATCTACTTCTTGTGACGCTCCCGCCACTGCTCTGTGGCTCGATCCCTCGTCTGGGGCAGGAAGAAGACACTCCCTCATGTCAACGATTCGCATGTACATCTCGTAGCTTGTGTACGCATCCATCGCCGGGTACTTGACGTGTTGTTCATCCAGTCTCTCATGCCAGACACTTTGCTAGGCGTTCTTATCCTTCTTGCTCTCACCCTTCATCTTCATGTAGTAGGGGTCGATGATGTCCGAGGCGAGGTCAAACAGGGAGTTCTATTTGTTGTTGTCGCTGCCCCAGACCTTGTAGTGTTCCTGGATGTTGACAAGATTCCGGCATTTCAAGCCCGAAACCTTGAGCACTTTTAGATCGTTGGTGGTAGTCGAAGTTGTTGATAAACCCGCAGAAACGCTCGCAAGGCCTTGTGGCCAGGTGGTAGTGGTAGACGAGGACGTCATGTCGCACGCACAACTGGGCGACGACAACCTTCTGATCATGCCCGGCACGACCGATGGTGTACTTGAGGTTGAAGCCGACCACTTGGTACTTGTCCTCGGCAAGAAACTACTCCATAGTTTGGGTGGAGCTCTCCATCGAGACCAGATCGTTCATGTACACCACCAAGAGGGCCTTCCCCTCACATGGGTGTCCACTACGTGATGCGTGGTGAACTGCCCGCCGTTGTCATCGTCGGCCGCTGGGAGCGCCATTGGAACCGCTGGACGTCCTCTCTGCATGTGTCGTTGTGGATGTGCTTATTGTGTCATGTGGCGCGAGAGATGAAGGTAAGTGGCCACAGGAATAAATGGGGGTCGGGCGGCCTGGATTCTCGGTGCGTCCGCTTGGCAGTTTTTGCAGCGGGTTACAGCATCGTCGCACCGCGCCCGGCGCAACCGCATGCACACGAACGTGTGTGATTTGCGCCGGGCCCAAACACTGGCAGCGCGCATGGAGGGATGAGGGCAGAGCGCCCGGAGGGACGCGAGAGCAGAGCGCGAGCGCCGGGACGCGAGCAGAGCACGCCGCGGCCGCCTCAACCGCAAGCAACCACACGCATAGAGCAGTTGAACACGCAGGAAATGGTCGCATACAAGCCGGTCGATAGTTGCGTCGCTGCGTAGAGAGCTGGCATGTGCTACTACCTCTGTCTTGGTCTATTAGTCCCCTTTATATTCTGTGCCATACTTTGCCCTTAAATTTAAACAACAAAATGTTAATGCATGTTATAAAAATTATATAATTGGAAACTATGTTCAAATATGAATCCAACTATATAATCTCTGGCGACATGCATTCGTATTTTATTAGGTAAATCCTACTTATAAACCAGGATGGGGGTATAGTAGGTAATTAAATCGCAAACGTTTTTTATTAACCGTATGTGTACGTGGCCTTTTGTCCTCCTCTCGCACGTCTTGTCACCCCGCTGCCGCAGACGGCTTACAGCGCAAGCTTGCGCAGCGTGCGGGAGCATTCTTTTGGCCAAACGGTGGCTCGAAGTGGCGCCAATGAATCATCGGTGAGTCAGTTCCCGCGCAACCTCGCAGGTTCCCACGCAAGCTTCCCGCCCGACTCGGTGAAATCCCCCAAAATCCCAATGCTTACCGGCCTGCTATATAAACCCTCACGGCCGGCAAGTCCTACGTCGCATTTTCCCCTCCCTCCCTATACCTTATCTTGTCTACTTCTCCCACAACCGCCAATGTAACTGGTCCGTCATCGTCGCTCAGCCACTCCGACGTCATCATAGGACAGCTCCAGCTAGGAGGCTACACCGCGGCGGCGGCGCAGTGCCCGACATAGTGTAGTGCGCGTGGCGCCCCTATTGGGTGTGCACGGAACACCCACCACACGCTCCTCCGCCGCTGCCCGTCGGGAGGTATTGCCGGCAGCCGTTGCAACCACACCTCCGTCGAAAGCCAGGGCTATCGCCCACTCCGCCGCCATGGCCCGGAGGCGGGAGGTGGCCGTCGTGGCTGCCACCCCACTGCCGGCCATCGTGGCCATCACCCGCTCCGCCACCGTGGCCCGAAGGCGGGAGCTGCTGGTCGTGGCCTCCACCCCATCGTCGGTCGCTGTGGCCGCCAGCCCACCATCGACCGCTGAGGTCATCACCCGCTCCGCCACCGCCGCCCGAAGGCGGGAGGTGGAGGTGGAGGCCCGCACGTGCGTCAGCGACCTTGCGCGCTACACTGAGTTCCTATGGGAGGAGGAGGAGCGCCTCATCGAGCACGCAAAGAGCCTTACAACCACGGTGGCCACGGCACACGCCACCTCAGAGTGAGGAATCAGGAGATCTACGAGGAGAACCACCACTTTGATAGGGGTCGTCTGGAGCGGCAGAGGGCGTTCGAGGTGAGCTTCGCTGAAGGTGCAGCAGCGGCAGGCACCATATTGCAGTTGTCCAGCTTGTCGATAGGCTCCTTCTCCTCTGCCGTCAGAGGAGGGGCTGCCGGAAATAGTACAAAGCCCCTCCGTAGTAGTAGTATTTAGGGGCTATTTTGTTCAGTTCAACTGACTATAGATATGGTCGAACTGTACAACGTACTTAAAATTAGCTAGTATATATAGTTGAACTAGCTATTTTAGTACGTGGTTGGCAACAATTGGGGAAAAGTTTGGTCGGTTCAGCTGTCGAGTTGAACTGTTTGTATAAAGAATGACTGCTTAATCTATGAATGAAATCTATGCTTAATTACTGAATTTTAGTTGCAAAAATTAGATAGTGCTAGTGATTTTTAGCTGCATATTTTGACAAATCGCAGTGTTACAAGGTTGACAAATGGAAATGTTACTAGATCAACAAATGTTAATCTTTCTAGCTTGAAAAATGGAAATATACCCAATATGACAGATACAACTCATACCAAATTGTATGTACATGGTTGCACACGGGTCATCCAAAACAACCGTTTGCGTTGAAGGGAAGTACAAATCCTGCTCGGCGCATTTTCTCTTGGCTTAGCACCGAAGTCTGGCTTTGCATACCGTATTCAATCTGAACCGTTTGCGTTGAAGAGATGCACAAATCCTGCATTGCGAATTTTCCCTTGACTTAAGGGGGAATACCATAGCTCTCACTTTGCATACGGGTGTTCTATTTAAAACGTTTGCGATCAAGAGCTGCACAAATCCTGCTCTGCACATTTTCCCTTGGCTTCTTGGGGAAGCTGTCGGTTTGCATACGGGTGTTCTAACTAAAACGTTTGCGATGAGTGTTTTATATTTAAAAACAATTGACGTTTTCTTTTTTCAAAAGAAAATTGTTTGATAAGTCTGTACATTAAGAGAGAAAAACGCAAGTTCGTTCAAACAATATATTTCATTCAGTCACACTGCGAATTTATATTCATATGATCGAGATACAGTATTAAACCCCAAAAAAACTATATCCGGCGGCGGCGTGCCGCGCCATCATTGTCGTTGTCGTCCTCCGGGATGCCATTGTTGAAGTCTTCAAGGCAGCACAAAATGTCCTTCAATTGGAAATCAAACATCATGTCGTCGCGCGATCGACGGGCGGGGCGTGGGAGGACGGCAACTGACGGTGTTGAGAGGTAGCGGTCGACGGCGGCGTACTATGCCGCTAAGGGGGGCGCGCACTGGCGCGTGTAGCCAAACGCACAGGGACCGGCGCCGCGATGGGTGGAGGGGCGCGCACGGGCACGGGCATGGGCGCTGGCGCTGGCATGTACACGAGCTCACGCGGGTCCGCGGAGACCTCACTGACGTCCGCGGCTTCCAGCTCTACGATAGTGCTCGGCAACCAACCCGTCAATGCTACGAGGATGGTCGCTGGCACGGGCACGGGGTTGGGAGCTGGGACGGGAGTGGGGCAGAAACCGCCGCGGCCAGCTCATTCAGGGCCATGTCCATGAGGCCCCATTCCTCCTTATTTACTATCTCCTCCGGCTCCGAGTCAACTTCACCAAACTTGAAGACTAGTGGCAGATGATCCTTCTGCGCCATGGCCTTGGTGGAGGTCTGCGAGAGGGAGGGGAATGGGAGGCGAACAGTAAGGCCGCCTATATTAAACAGCGGCTCGGGCGCCATTAATGGAGAGGATGCGAGCAAGGCGGGGGGCATGGAAGTCAAAGGGCTCGCTTCCCAGTGAGCCTGCGCAGCGTACAGCTCGCATGCTTCCCGATGAGCTTGCGCATTGAAGGACAGCTTGCAGGCCAATTGGTCAGCCTACGCACCGGACTGCGCTCGCATGCCTCCCATTCAGTCAAGCAGTTGTCCGCACAGCACCTCCTATAGCCATTAAAACCAAGTCACGTGGTGTCATGTGAATGGTTAACAAAACGCACACGATTTGAATTATACAAATGTTTGAGATATTAAAGTGGCAGCTATTTTTTCAAAATGCCTTTGTTGGCTATTATTCAGGTGCGCCTTCTCTCAAAATGGACACGAAAAATACCATAACATGTCGGGTGCCATTCCATGATAGCATGCCAAGTTTCATGAATTTCAGACGAGTTTTCGGTTTACTAGAATTTAAAAACCAAGTATCTCAACGTTTTGCTGGTAATCAACAGTGCCCTCGTGTTTGAAATTCATTCCCCTTTCTTGCATGGGACCTAAGCATGCACCCAAGGACACACATTTCATATGTCAACCCATTTTTCTGCACTGGAGCATGGGCATGTAGTTCAGATTTGAATTATGCACATAAAATGCCTAGAAAACCCAGTTAATGTATAAAAATGTCCTAGCGAACCCCAAAAATTGACACAACACTCCTGTCATTCAATGTTGGCACTAGAAAAATTTTGAAAGCAAGAAGAGGCAACGAATATCGTTTCGTCCCCAAGGGTGGCACGTTCCCTCCCGAAACCACCAGGCTTGTTGTGAGAAGCTCTGGTTTGCGAGAACCTTATACCGAAACCTGCCCCAAATGGGACAATTTTTTTACCACAACATGTTGATGCCGCTCCATGATAGTATGTCAGGTTTCATGAACTTCAGACGAGTTTTGGATTTACTAGAATTTAAAAACCATGTATCTCCATGTTTGCGGCCGAGCGACGGTGGCAAGGTGTTTGACAATCATTCCCATTTCTTGCATGGGACCTAAGCATGCAGCCAAGGACACAGATTTGATTTTTCAAACAATTTACATGCACTGGAGCATGTGCCTGTAGTTCAAATTTGAATTATGCACATAAATGCATAGAAAACTCAGTTAATGTATAAAAATGTCCAAACGAACCCCAAAAATTTCCTAAAATTATCACAACACTCGTGTTGTTCTATGTTAACTTTAGAAAAAAATTGAAATCAAGAAGAAACAACGGATATCGTTTCATCCAGAAAGGTGAAACATACCCTACCGTAACATTGAGGCTTGTAGTGAGAAGCTCTGGTTTGTGAGAAGCTTATATACCCCCAACCTGCCGCAAATGGGACAATATTTTTACCACTGCATGTTGATGTCGTTCCATGCTAGCATGTCAAGTTTCATAAATTTCAAACGCGCATTCGATTTACTAGAATTTAAAACCATGTATCTCAATGTTAGCAGGCGAGCGACGGTGGCAAAGGTGTTTGACATTTATTCCTATTTCTTGCATGGGACCTAAGGTTGCAACCAAGGACACACATTTGATTTTTCAACCTGTTTATATGCACTCACTACTGCAAGATGCTGCTGACGCGGTACTACGATTGGACATCCTTCGACGAAACTGTGTGCGATGCAATAATCGCAAACGGTGGTGTAAAAGAACCGTAAGAAAGGTGCAAAATGTTTGCGATGCCGGAGCCATCAAACGCGGTTCAGATTTTAGTTGCATGTGCGATGCAGGGCATACGGTTCAGTTCAATGAACTGTTTGCGATGAGGAGGAACAAAAGAAACGGGCAGCCAGATGAAGGCGTGTGCGATATACAACATACGGTTCACTCGAATGAACTGTTTTTTATGAGGAGGAACAATAGAAACGGGCAGCTTGATAAAGGTGTGTGCAATTGAGGGCATACGCTTCAGAAGGATTAACTGTTTGCGATTAGGCAACGGAACAGAAACGGGTCAGCAGATCAAAGTGTCTGCGATTATTAGCAAAAAAAGTGTCTGCGATTGATGGCATACACTTCACACGGATGAACTGTTTGTGATTAGCCACAACAAACTGAAACAGTTAGATAGACCGACGTGTGTGCGCTAGACGGGCACACACATTCTAATTAAAAGAAGCGTGCGCGATGGTAATAACGAGCGTGCACGGTTGTTGAAACAAGACATGTGCGGACGTTGCCTATTGCGGTGCACCCTATGGTGCAAACGCCACGTACGCGATCAAGAAGGTGTATGTGCCCACGTTACGCCTTCCGGGAATAGTGCCGCACTTATATACGTGAGTAAATTTTGAGCCTGCGTCCCGTCACATTCCAAATTGCAAACCTGTTCACACCAATCAAAACCTAAACGGTTTCCCACTTAGGAGCGTATTAGTACTCAGTTATAAATACTACTACTCCAAGTTGATTGCACATTCCTCCTCAACTCCTCATCCACAAAAACAAACAAGTCATTCATCATCGTTCCCTTGCGTCTGCCATGGCCAGCATGAGTTCTGGGTCGAGAGATTGCCACCAGGGAGATGCGAGCATGGAAGCGGAAGCACGTGAGATGTCCCGCCTCGCCGCGAACGCAGACGGCATGTCCCGCCGCATGGCCGTAGCAGCACAGAGGTCTCGCCGCGCCGCCGAAGCAGCACAGAGGTCCCGCCGCACTGTCGATGCAGCAGACTGGTCCGGCCGCGCCGCGAAAGCAGAAGAGATGTCCCGCCGCACCGCGAATGCAGCAGAGATGTCGCGCCGCGGCGGCCTGGGAAAATGTCTCGCGGGCAGGTGAGGACTCTTACAGGCGCATGCATGCGATCATCCATAGCCAGATGGATCAGATCTCCGGTTAGGTGAGGTTGCAGGCCGACATGAAAGCCTCTTTTGAATAGGCAACCAGCGTCATCCGGCAACTAAATGAGAGCAATGCGAAGCTCCGGACCGAGCGCGACCTGCTGAGGGCGAAGATCGTCGGAAGTGCGAAGCAGCGGGAGGAGACCACTGCCTTGTTGAAGAGGACCGGCGTCATCGTCGAGAAACTTATGGACGAGAATGCCATGCTGCGCATCGAGCGCAGAAGGCTGGTGGAGGAATCCGTGGATGCTCTCAAGCAGCATCTTGAGGACAAGAAAGAGCTCATCGCCACTTCCCACGGAGACTAGTTCCCGCGGCCTACAGCAACTCATCAAGAAAGTAGAGATCAGCAAGCCAGATCGTTGTCTTCCTTCTTCTTTTGCCCTTGTGTATTTCGGGTGTTGCTGCATGTGGCTTTTTTTAATTATGTTCCTAAATATGTAAGACAATTATTATCCACTGTCATCATCCTTATATTCATCATGCTTGCTATAAGTCGCAGTCGATGCTATATAGGTCCGTCGGATCTTACATCAAGATCCGTGCAAAACTTTCTTTTCATATTTTCATTTTTCTCTCTTAAATCTCAGTCCTGTGAGACATATAGCCACACCGTAGAACAGGGGCTCGGGTGCCATTAATGGAGACGTTGGGAGGGAGGTGCACGGCAGGTAGCGGTCCAAGGGCTCTCCTCCCGATGAGCACGCGCAGGGGTCTGATCGCACGCCTCCCGTACTCAAATAGCTACCCCGCACGACACCTCCTAGCCAATAAAAAATGGGGACGCGTGGCGGCACGTAATTGGTAAGTAGGACGCCCATGGTTTCAATAATACTTGTGTTTCCGATTTGTAACGTGACAGCACTTGTTCCAAAATGACTTTGTTGATTGTTAATGTGTGCGCCTTCACAAATCGGACAGAAAAATTACCACAGCATGTTGGTGCCATGTCATGACACCATGCCAAGTTTCATGATTTTCAGGCGTATTTTGGATTTATAGGGATTAAAAAACCAAGTTTCTCAATCTTTCCGTCCGAGCCACAACGCCCAGATGTTTGAATTTCATTCCCATCTCTTGCATGGGACCTAGAAATTCACCCAAGGACACACATGTGATTTTTCAACCAACTTTGGTGCACTGGAGCATGTGCTTGTAGTTCAAATTTGCATTATGCACATTAAATGCCCAGAAAATCAATTAATGTATAAAAAGGCCAAAGGAACCCCGAAAAACTCCAAAATTAAACACAACACTCATGTTGTTCTATGTTGACACTAGATATGTTTTTAAAGCAATAAGAGGCAACGGATATCGTTCCGTCCCCAAAGGTGTCACGTTCCCTACCGAAACCATCACGCTTGTTGTGAGAAGCTCTGGTTTGTGAGAAGCTTATACCCAAACCTGCCCCAAATGGGACAAAAGTTTTACCATGACATGTTGATGTCGCTCCATGATAGCATGCCAAGTTTCATGAATTTTAGACGAGTTTTGGATTTACTATAATTTAAAAACCAGGTATCTCAACATTTTGCCGGCAATCAATAGTGCCCTGGTGTTTGAATTTCATTCCCATCTCTTGCATGGAACCTAGAAATTCACCCAAGGACACACATGTGATTCTCAATCAAATTTGGTGCACTCGAGCATGTGCTTGGAGTTCAAATTTGAATTATGCATATTAAATGCCCAGAAACTCAATTAATGTATAAAAAAGGCCAAACAAACCCCGAAAAATTCCAAAATTAAACACAACACTCCTGTTGTTCTATGTTGACACTAGAAAATTTTTGAAAGCAATAAGAGGAAACGGATATCGTTCCGTCCCCAAAGGTGGCACGTTCCCTACCGAAACCATCACGCTTGTTCTGAGAAGCTCTGGTTTGTGAGAAGCTTATACCAGAACCTGCCCCAAATGGGACAAAAAATTTACCACGGCATGTTGATGCTGCTCCACGATAGCATGCCAAGTTTCATGAATTTTAGACGAGTTTCGAATTTACTAGAATTTAAAAACCAGGCATCTCAACGTTTTGCCAGCAATCAACAGTGCCCTGGTGTTTGAATTTCATTCTCATTTCTTGCATGGGACCTAGAAATTCACCCAAGGACACACATGTGATTTTTCAACCAACTTTGGTGCACTAGAGCATGTGCTTGTAGTTCAAATTTGAATTATGCACATTAAATGCCCAGAAACCCAATTAATATATAAAAAAGGCCAAACAAACCACGAAAAATTCCAAAATTAAACACAACACTCCTGTTGTTCTATGTTGACACTAGAATTTTTTTGAAAGCAATAAGAGGCAACAGATATCGTTTCGTCCCCAAAGGTGGCACGTTCCCTACCGAAACCATCACGCTTGTTGTGAGAAGCTCTGGTTTGTGAGAAGCTTATACCCAAACCTGCCGCAAATGGGACAAAAATTTTACCACGGCATGTTGATGCCACTCCATGATAGCATGCCAAGTTTCATGAATTCAGACGAGTTTTGGATTTACTAGAATTTAAAAACCAGGTATCTCAACATTTTGCCGGCAATCAACAGTGCACAGGTGTTTGAAATTCATTTCCTTTTCTTGCATGGGACCTAAGCATGCACCCAAGGACACATATTTGATTTTTCAACCAATTTTTATGCACTGGAGCATGTTCAGGTATTTCAAATTTGAATTATGCACATAAAATGCCTAGAAAACCCAGTTAATGTATAAAAATGTCCAAACGAACCCCGAAAAATTCCAAAACTTAACACATATTTGACACTAGAAATTTTTTGAAAGCAATAAGAGGCAACGGATATTGTTTCGTTTCCAAAGGTGGAACGTTCCATACCGAAACCATCACGCTTGGTGTGAGAAGCTCTAGTTTGTGAGAAGCGTATACCCAAACCTGTCCCCAAATGGGACAAAAAAATTAACACGGCATGTCGATGCCGCTCCATGATACCATGCCAAGGTTCATGAATTTCAGATGAGTTTTGGATTTACTAGAATTTAAAAACCAGGTATCTCAACGTTTTGCCGGGAATCAACAGTGACTTGGTGTTTGAAATTCATTCCCATTTCTTGCATGGGACCTAAGCATGCACCCAAGGACACAGATTTGAGTTTTCAACCAATTTATATGCACCAGAGCATGTGCACCTGAAATTGCTAGAAAACCATTTTAATGTATAAAATGTCCAAACGAACCTTGAATAATTCCAATTCTTTTACGACACACATATAGTTGCATGTTCACTGCAGATAAAAGGTCTAGCAATTCAAACACCGTCCATTGCCGATGTGACCCCATTATGTAATTCAAATCAAGATGAAAAATCAAGTAGATCCCACACAGCTTATTATCACCAACCGTGTTGAGATGTAGTACAAAATATCCTGGAGCATCGTTGGTGTATAGTACGCCTATGGCTTACGCGAGAAGGTGCGTCGGCTACAGTCCACAGCCGGCGTGTCAAGCACACTAGCTCGCTCCCCAAATACTCCCACCACTGCAACCCTCGCAATCTCGAAAATATCACTGCCTCGTAATCTCAAAAATATCTACCGCGTGGAAGGTTTTAATGTTTGATAGCACACAATTAGTATGTGCAGATCGTGTGTGATGTCTGTTACTCCCACTCTGCTTCAGTCCCTTGATTCAAATTTTCAGTAGACCCGGCATTTTACTCCCGCCTCTGCATCCCTCGCAATCTCAAAAATATCTGCTCGCCCTTGATCTAAATTTTTAGTAGCCCTACCTTGTTACTCCCGCCTAGTAAAATTTTCAGTTGTCGCAGTATTTCTAAAACACCACCTTGCCCCCCCCCACCCCCTTCCACACACACCACACACTCCCCAAAACCTCCGCTCACACAGACACACAACCCTCGAAACCATTGGTAGGTCGCCGACATCGCCGGCGCCTCCATCCTCAACCTCTGCATGTGTGCCGGGGAGCTCAAGGAGCCAATGGCCAAAAAGAGGTTTATCGCGGCCTTTTCGCCCGACGCCAGCAAGGTGGCCGCCGAGGTGTCCCCGTCGTCCTACGCGGGCTCGATCCGCCGTCGCCGGTCCCCCCGATCCGCCCGCCGCCGCGCCCCTACGCCGGTTCGAGGACTTCCCCGTCCTCCCTCGGACCCGGCAGCCGACGAGGTCCTACCTCGGGGTCCGGCAGTGGCGGTGGGGGACGTGGGTCACCGGGTGTAAGTGCATCCAGTGCCACCCCTAGTTGGTTTTAGAGTATTGACGACAAACTTGGTTGAGGGACTAATGTGTTTGTGAGAATTGCAGGATAACTCAGGTAGTAGTCCCTTATTGATTCGGTTTACCTACTAGAGATGACACCTAAAATTGTGTGAAGACATTGAAGACAATGGTGGTTCGTGAAGACATTCACGGTGAGGATTATGACATGAGAAGACATTCATGTGAAGACTATGAAGTGCGAAGACATAGTTGTTTCGTAGTTTCCTTTTCTTCTTTGTTGAGTCATAGGAACCACCATACTGTTAAGTGGGGTCCAAGTGAACAAAGTCAGAGTGACTGAAGTGATGCTCAACCAAATCCTATGTCTGCGAGCGAAGACAATGAGAGCAAATCTTATCCAGAGTTGGATGAGTCAGCTTTGCTTGTAGCCCAAGTAAAGCTGACGCGTGTGTTTGAAATCCGACTGTTGGACACGTGTCGGTTCCTTAGTGATCCAGGGTCATTTCGGACAAATCGGGTCGGGTTGCCTCCTGGCTATAAATAGCCCACCCCCTACACCATAAATTGGTGGCTGCTTAGAGTTAGTTCACGGTTTTTGTCGTTTGAGAGCAACCCACCTCCGAAGAATTTGAGAGAGAGAGAGAGATCCGTGCGAGGACAAAGCCCAAAACACCCAGAGCCAAAGAGTGTTAGGCATCACTGAAGTCTTTCTATCTGCGTGACCTGAAGACTTGTTACACTTGAGGACTGTGTATCCTCCAGCCGGTTAGGCGTCGTGTTCTGAGCATCCAATAGCCATTGTGGATTGCTAGTGAACGAAGTCTGTGAAGGTTTGGAAGTCTACCTTAAAGACTTACCAGAGTGATTGGGCGAGGACTGGGTGTCCTTAGATCAAGGGGAATAAGGTGAAGACGCAGTCTTCTGAGTTAAATCCCAGCCTCCCTAACCAGACGTACAGTTGTCACAACAACTGGAACTGGTCTACCAAATCCTTGTCTTCACGAAGCAACTGGTTCTATCCTCCACTTCCCTTTACTTTACAATTCATCTCCATGAAGTTATTGCCTTCCTGTCTGATCTGATTGACTTCATTGAGTGAAGACTATTTACTGTTTGGCTTCATATTGTCTTCCATCCTGATCCATACTACCTAGCTGCTGATAGTCTTCGTGCTTTCACTTCATTGCTTACTTGACGATGGCTTGTCTAGTGTAGTCTATCTTCCGCTGCATATCAATAGGTTCATTTCTTCTCTTTGTCTTCAAAGACCTCTTGTTTTGAAGACTCTCATAAAAATCGCCTATTAACCCCCCTCTAGTCGATAACTAGCACTTTCAATTAGTATCAGAGCAAGGTGCTCCCTTGTTCTGTGTGATTCAGTTTAACCACCTGGAGTTTTAGCTATGTCGACTGCAGGGATAATCAAGGTCTCCGTTGTGTGCCCAGTGTTCGATGGCACTGATTACCCCTACTAGAAGAATAAGATGCGTATGCATCTTGAAGCCATTGACGTCGACCTCTGGTATGTCGTCAAGAATGGCGTTCCCAAGGTCGGTGAAGGTGTCACCGCTGCCGATGTCAAGAGGTTCATTCAACTGGATTCAACTGCCAAGAACATCACTTGTGGTCATCTGACCAAAGGACAGTACAGCCGTGTGAGTGCACTAGAAACTGCAAAGCTAGTCAGGGACTGGCTCTCCAAGGTCAACGATGGTGTCTCAACTCAGAGAGATTCAAGGGTTGATGTTCTTCGCAACCTCTTCAACCGCTTCAAGAGAAGCGACAATGAGAATGTCCAGCTCACGTTTGACCGCCTGACTAATATCATAAATGAGCTTCGTACACTTGGCGCCAGTGAGATCACCAAGCATGAAATCGTCAAGAAGCTACTGAGATCACTTGATAGCTCATTCGACACCTTGGCCCTGATGATTCAAGAACGTCCTGACTTCAAAGATTTTGATCCATCTAACATACTTGAGAGGCTCAACACACATGAGTTCCAGTTATCTAAGAAGAGAGACATCTATGGCCGAACCAGGGCTTTGAAGGCAAAGGTTGTGTCCTCATCTGAAGAAGAATCTGACTGCAGTTCTGGTGATCCTGAAGACATTGGAAACGAGCTAGCTATGCTCATGACGAAGTTCCAGAAGTTCTCCAAGAAGAAAGGTTTCAGAAAGTCTTCAAGATCCAGCTCAAGAAATGATGAAGCTTCTACTCGTGACCACAAGAAGAGAACATGCCACAAATGCAAGAAACCTAGTCATTACATCTCTGAGTGTCCTCAATGGTTCAATGAGACCAAGAAGAAGAAGAAGAGCAAGGAATATGATTCTGGTGACAAGAAGAAGAAGAAGAAATCCTCAAAGTCTTCTTCAAAGTCTTCATCTCACAAGGTGTCAAAAAAAAGTCTTCATCTCACAAGAAGATCTCATCCAGCAAGGCTTGTGCGTTTGTTGGCAAGGAGATGGATTCAGAGGAGGAGTCTGCTTCTGAGGAGGCGGAGGCGGAGGTGGAGTCTGAGGAGGAGTTCGATTCAGGCGTGGCAAGCCTGGCTCTAGCTTCAGCTTATGTCGCCAAGTCCATCTTTAACATTGAATACAATGGCCTCGTCACGAACTCTGATGCTGATGATGAGGATGACTCTGCTCCTACCTACTGCTTCATGGCACGTGGTGCCAAGGTAAACTCATGCGATGCTTACTTTCAAACATCCAGTGAAGATGACTCTGAATGTGAATCTAAACCTAGCTACAAAACACTTGCTAAAATTGCAACTGAACAACAAACTGTTGTGGAACATATTCAAAAGTTGCTAGACAAAAGCAATGACCTGTTCGACGCGGAAATGACTCGAACTCGATCCTTAATTGAAGACATTAAAAATCTTCACGTTAAGTACAAGGAACTTGAAAGTCATCATGAAACACTCTCAGCTACTCATGAGAAGCTCTCCTATGATTATCTTCAGAGGAAGCAAGAGTTTGAGAACCTGAGAGCGACTCATGAAGATCTTCAAAAGGAGAACGAGTCACTCCGCGCTCAACAGGTCAGTTCCGCTTAGGAAGGTTTTGAGCCACCATGTCTAAAATGTCTTGAGCGTGATAATGTTGTCTTTGTTGCTGAATGTTCTACTGCTGCTACCGTTGCAATATCTTCAACTGTTGATGTGGTAACTAACCCCTCTTCTGAGGATACCACTACTATTGCTGATGAGAATGCCAGGTTGAAGACATTGCTTGAAACAGGGATGTACAAAAGCCTCAAAGGGCATCAGACACTATGTGATGTCCTCAAGAAACAGATTATGAACCGAAACCCTAGGAAAGAGGGTGTTGGGTTCGAGAGGAAAATGAATGTTGATGGTTCATACTGGAAGCCTGAGCAGTACCCCAAAACCACATGGGTTGCTGCAAAGGGACCTTCAGTGGATCCATCTACCTTATCTGGCTTCACTTGTGCTAACTCGATTATCATTGATGATTCCTTTGATGCAAACTATAAACTGTTTAAGAATCAGAATGGTGAAGTGTTTGCCTGGTATATTGGTACTAACTGCAGGAATGGACCACCTTTGAAGAAGATCTGGGTACCCAAAAGTTGTCTTGAGAAGCTTCCCGTGAATGTCATCATGGCACCAACTGGAAAGAAGACAAACCCCAGACCAAATGCTTCATATGGTCCAAAGGCTTCATACAGACAAAAGACTCATCCGAGTCACCCTAACGCCAGTGTTTTGCAAGGAAACCATACTCAGACTTATGAATATGAGCGTGTTTCATCAAACCGCTATGTTCATAAGACCAAGAAATTTTCTGCTTATTCTTATGAGTATTATTCACCTCCTGCAAGGCTATTTGCTAGGGCTCCAAAGAAAAAGTTCTCAGATGCTGCACTTAGACTCATTGCTTCTAAGCCACCCCTGAAGATGTGGGTGGTTAAGAAAAATTAACTCTCTTTTGCAGGGAAAGGTCTCCAGCAGGAAACCAAAGGCTTCTGATGCTTATGCTAGGGACCTAAAACATCTTGTGGGACGCAAGATAAAATGCCAGAATGGTCTTACTATGTATTTCGTCCTAGGATTTCTTGACAAACATCCTATCTACCCTAACTCGGATCTGAACTTTGATAATATGCTTGTTTGTCAAATGTTTATGCTTCACATTTCCCTTGGTGAAGCCTATTCCCCAAACTGCACTGTAGGGTACGACACCAAAGGCTTCTGAGTGGATTATGGACAGTGGATGCACTAACCACATGACTGGTGATCGAAGTCTTCTTATGGATTCAACCCTACGTCCGTCTGACAAAAGTCACATCACATTTGCTAACACTGGTAAAAGCAAGGTATTGGGCCTAGGTAGAGTTGCAATCTCAAAGGATCAGCACATGGATAAAGTGATGCTTGTTGAATCCCTTGGTTTCAACTTAATGCCTGTCTCAATGCTTTGTGATCTGAACACGATTGTGATATTTCAAAAATATCTTTGCCTTGTGCTTATGGAATCTGACAAATCTCTAGTCTTCGAAGGGTATCGAAAGGATGATCTGTACATGGTAGATTTCTCAGCAGGACCACAGTTGGCCGTATGTCTACTAGTAAAAGCTTCAGAGTGCTGGCTCTGGCATCGAAGGCTAGGGCATGCAGGCATGAGGAACTTACACACTCTCGCAAAGAAGAAGCATGTCATAGGCATCAAGGGCGTCAAGTTAAAGAAGGATCATCTATGCGGTGCCTGCGAAGCTGGAAAGATGACTAGGGCCAGGCATCCCTCGAAGACAATCATGACGATGACACGTCCCTTCGAGCTACTTCACATGGACTTATTTGGCCCTACTCACTACTCTACCCTCACTGCCACTGCTTTCCTCTATGGCTTCGTCATTGTTGATGACTACTCGAGATATACATGGGTGCACATAATTCTATACAAGACTGAAGTGCAGGATGTCTTCAGACGATTAGCCAATCGTTCCATGACCAACAATGGCATCAAGATCAAGCACATCAGAAGTGGCAATGGCACAGAATTCAAGAACACCGGCCTTGACACTTATCTTGATACATTAGGCATCACACATGAGTTCTCGGTCAATACACACCTCAGCAGAATGGCGTCATGGAGCGCAAGAACAGAACCCTCATTGAGATGGCACGGACGATGCTTGATGAGTACAAGACTCCAAGGAAGTTCTGGCCTGAAGCTATTGATACTGCATGCCATGTCATCAACCATGTTTATCTTCACAAGTTCCTTAAGAAGACATCATATGATCTCCTGACTGGTAAGAAGCCAAATGTCAGCTATTTTAGAGTATTTGGTGCTAGGTGCTGGATCAAGGATCCACATCACACTTCAAAATTTGCACCGAAAGCACATGAAGGTTTTATGCTTGGCTACGAAAAGGATTCGCACTCTTACAGAGTCTTCAACCTCTTTCACTACAAAGTGGTTGACACTGTGGATGTGCGGTTCGATGAGACTAACGACTCACAAAGAGAGCACTTGCCAAATGTGCTAGATGAAGCTGCACCAAGTGAATCTATCAAGCTTATGGGTACTGGAGAAATCATACCTTCAGAAGCATAGGCTGAAGAGGAAATCATCATTTCTGCACCTAATCAGCCTGAAGACACTGCTCAGCCTGAAGCCAATGCTGAAAATGAAGACAATGATCAGCAAGGGCAAAATCTTCGTCCAGTTCATCCTCGGGTTGCAAATGAAGTACAGATTGAGAATATAATTGATAGCATCAATGCACCTGGTCCACTCACTCGTTCAAGAGCAACACAGCTAGCAAATTTTTTTGGACACTTTGCATTTGTCTCAATATCTGAACCCAAGAAAGTTGATGAAGCCTTCATGGAACCTGAATGGATTCAAGCTATGCAAGAAGAGCTTCAACAGTTCAAGCTGAACAATGTATGGGAGCTGGTTAAGCGTCCAGATCCTTGCAAGCACAATATTATCGGCACCAAATGGATCTATCGCAACAAACAAGATGAGAATTGTCAAGTTGTCAGAAACAAGGCTCGTCTCATTGCTCAAGGTTACACACAAGTTGAAGGGATTGACTTCGATGAAACATTTGCTCCTATGGCTAGGCTTGAAGCCATTCGCATACTGGTAGCCTATGCCAACCACAACAACATTCTTTTGTACCAAATGGATGTAAAGAGTGCCTTTCTCAACGGCAAAATTGAAGAAGAAGTGTATGTGGCACAACCACCTGGTTTTGAAGACCCAAAGCGCCCTGACATGGTATACAAGCTCAACAAGGCACTGTATGGCCTCAAACAAGCACCTCGAGCTTGGTATGACATACTCAAAGACTTCCTGAAGAGAAAAGGCTTCAAACCTGGTTCTCTAGATCACACTCTCTTCACGAAGACATATGATGGTGAACTGTTTGTATGCCAAATCTATGTGGATGACATTATCTTCGGCTGCACTTACAAGAGATACAGTGATGAGTTTGGGCATGTGATGCAAGAGCGATATCAGATGTCCATGATGGGTGAGCTGAAATTCTTCCTTCGTCTTCAAATCCGTCAACAGAGCAATGGCATCTTCATTTCACAAGAAAAATATCTCAAAGATTGCCTGAAGAAGTTTGGAATGTGTTGGGCATATAACTACTGGTGTCACCCGCCCAGGAGGGGCCGGGTTACATTGAGACGATCATCGCATGAAGCCCAGAGTCAAGCTCGAGGATGGCGGGTCAGTAATGGGCTCAAGGACCAGAGGCGGCTTAAGGCCCGTAGTGGTAAACCGTCATAAGGCGTGACTTGTAGTGTAAGGCAAGAATAGTTAAGAGTCCGAGCCGGACGCTATTTATAAGCCGGCCGGGACTCTGAGAGCCGCTGGGCGTTAACCTCTCTATATAAAGGGATGACCCGGCGGCGGTTCAGGACAAGTAAGATCAGATCGATAGCCAGGCAGAGCGGTTTGAGCTCCTGGTCATCGAAACCCTAAGCAATACCACCTCAACTGGAAGTAGGCTTTTACCTTCAACGTAAGGGGTCGAACCAGTATAATCTTCGTGTCCTTTGTCCCGTTTAACCCCTTTATGCTTCCTAGCGGCGATGGCTCCACGACTAAGTCCTTGCTCGAGGACATCTGTCGTGACAATTCCACGACAGTTGGCGCCCACCGTGGGGCCAGCGCACGGTGGATTTGAGTTCTTGAAGGGCAGCTTCGAAGGGCTCAAGGGATACGCTGTGGGCCGGATGACCAAGAGTCGTCGCGGCAAGCTCTACATCGACGATGCAAGCTGGGGCCCCGACGCTGGCTCAATCGAGTACGGGTACCGGGTCCCCTTCGGCGGAATCCACGTTTTCATTGGCAAGATTGGCGAGCCGGGCCCTGAGCCGGACCTCTGCGCCGACCTCATCGAGACGGGTCAGTGCGCAAGACCCACCCGGACTCTGCCTTCCTTGAAGTGTGCTTTCGTGGGATGCGTCCATGGAGGACTCTCTGAAGGATCTGAATCTGGCGATGAGACGGCCGCTCGCTCTGACGGCGAGTCGTCCACAGATGAGACCAACTCGTTATATCAACTTCAAGATGGCAGGCTCAGGGGTTGTTCCGATGGTGACAGTATTCCGGACCCCTTTGAGCCGCCCAGCCGGGTTGGAATCTTCATGGTCGGCGCACAACCTGTTCAAAACCCCGCCATGGGGGCAGGGGGCCTTGCGCACTCGCCGGCTCAGGTGCTAATGGATCTCACAGATAAGATGACGGCCCTGTTAACCGCTACGGTCGTCCCAGCGGATCAAGCTCAGAATGAGGCGGAGGTGGCACAGTTAAAGCTGGATATAGCAAAAGCCAAGGAAGATCTGGCAGGGGAAGGGATCAGGATGGCTGCAGAGCGGGCGGCTCTCGATGCCCAGACTCAGCTGATTCAGGCGCAGTCTTTCCGGCTCACGATGGATCAGAACGCATCCAATGAGATCATGAGAAGGAGGCATCAGAAGGCTCAATCTCGACTCCCTCCGGTTTACGATCCTCGAAACCTTTTCAACACGCCGGGTGCAGGGCCCAGTAACCCACCAGAGATCACGGCACCCGGGGCTGGAACGCCGATTCAGCCGCAAGTGATGGGGCCTCCCCGTGTGAACACTACCCCACCTCAGTACGTGCCAATACCACTAGGTCATTATGCCAACCCGTTGGAAAACATGGTCGCCGCGGCGGCGCGACTAGCGGCTCTCCCAATCGAGGGCGACTCTCCAACGGTGGTCGAAACCCGCCGGGTCAGAGAACTTCTTCAGACGGCTCTGGCGCAACAGGAGGCATATTCATATAGCCGGGACAGGATCCATTCAACCCCTCGTCCAGGCCGGAGCCCAAGTTATAGCAGACACATGGTTTCAGCGACCGGCTCAAGCAACATCCGGCGCCGTGACTTGCCAGCTGGCCACGGCCCGGCTCATAATGGAGCCTTTAACGTGGTAGACCAAGATAGAGCACAGCAAGAGGCAGAGCAGGTGCCTCAGCTGACGGCTTACCAGCCCCTCCCGGTTTATCCGACGGCTTCTATCGAGGCGGGTATGCCTGCGAGGACCGGAGGTGTCCCATGTCTGGTGCCGACTCTCCGTAATGAACGTCTGCCCAAGGATTTCAAAGGACCTAGGAAGGTACCTAATTATACGGCTGATTTACAACCCGGAGCATGGATCGAGAGCTACGAGATTGCTAGAGGTCAGCGAAGCGGCAATGGCCAAATACTTCACCATGATGTTGGATGGGACCGCCCGCACTTGGTTGAAAGGACTGCCGCCTAATTCTATCGGGTCATGGGCAGAGCTAAAAGCCCGGTTCATCCAAAACTTCAAGGATACATGTAGGCAATCTATGTCAATTGTGGATTTGACTAACTGCAAGCAGTAGGAGGGCGAGTCTACAACCCATTGGGTTCGCCGGGTCAAAGAGATAATACATTCGTCTAACAAGATGGATGCCGGCTCTGCAGTTTTAATGTTGGAGCAAAATTGTCGTTTTGCGCCCCTGAAGATGAAGCTCGGGCGGCTCAAGCGCGATTGCAATGATATGGGTACGCTGATGGCGGCTCTGGTCAAGTATGCCGACTCTGATAGTACCAAGGATCCCGCGTCGGGTGATGAAAGGACAGGGAAGGGAAAGAAGAACGGCAATGGCAAGGGCCCTCAGCATAGCCCGGCGAACCAGGGAGGTAACAAACGTAAGGCTGATGGCAGTATGGAGTTTGTGGCCAACGCCAATTCACAGGGTAACAACCACCGACGTAAGGGGAGACCACCTCCCCGAGCCGGCGGGTCAGGCCGACGCTTGAGCAGTTGTTGAATGAGCCTTGTCCAAGGCATGGCTCTAGGGAGAAGTCGGCCACTCATCTATGGAAGGACTGCGCAATCATGAAAGCCTTCAAAAATTCCAACGCTTTTAATGGCAACAATGGGCAGGGCGGCGGCTCAGGCGCCGGCGGCTTTCATGGCCCGGGCGGCGGCTCACATTCCAATTCTCAGAATTTTCAAGGGGGTTTTAATCAGCAATCTGGCCAGGGTAATCAGCAGCGGCAGGGGGGATACCAGACCAATCCAAAGCAGCTCAATGGTGGACAGTATCATGTGTTCACTACCAGTCTGTGCAAGCGAGACCAGAAGCTTCATAAGAGGGCTGTAAATGCTGTTGAGCCGGTGGTTCCCCGCTATTTAAGATGGTCTGAGCAGCCAATTGTATGGAGTAGGGAAGATCATCCTCCCCGGGTTGATAATCCTGGTCACCTGGCCTTGGTGGTGGCTCCTCAGGTTGGGGGTATAAATTCACTAAAGTGCTCATGGACGGAGGCAGCAGCATCAACATCCTCTATTATGAGACCTTCCGTCGTATGGGATTAACTGATAAAAACCTCAGCCAGTCCAACACTGTTTTCCATGGGGTGGTGCCCGGTAAGTCGGCGTACCCAGTTGGTAAGATCGAGCTGGAAGTAGCCTTCGGAGATGAGTACAACTACAGGGCGAAAAAACTGACCTTTGAGGTGGTTAAAATAAGAAGCCCGTACCATGCTTTATTTGGGCGGCCGGCTTACGCCAAGTTCATGGCACGGCCGTGTTACATGTATTTGCAGCTCAAGATGCCGGGTCACAATGGGACCATTACGGTTCATGGCAGCCGAAAGATAGCCTTGGAGTGTGAGGAAGGTGACGCTGCTTACGCTGAATCTGTTTGTGCAACAGAGGAGTTGAAGTTTTTCAAGGATAATATTGACCCGGTAGATATGACGTCTTTGAAAAAGCCAACCACGGAGCATGAGCCGGTAATGAAATTTAAGTCGGCTGATGAGACTAAACTTGTTGACTTTGTTCTAGGTGACTCATCTAAGCAGTTTAGCATCAGTGCCAATCTGGATCCAAAATAGGAAAGCGCGCTCATCGAGTTCATCCGTGAGAACAGGGACATCTTTGCATGGAAACCTTCTGACATGCCGGGTGTACCAAGAGAACTCGCTGAGCACACTCTCAATATTGATCCGAAATTCAAGCCAGTCAGGCAATTCCTCCAGCGGTTTAATGAAGAGAGGCGGAAAGCCATTGGTGAGGAAGTAGCCTGGCTCTTGGCAGCCGGGTTTATCGTTGAAGTCTTTCATCCGGAATGGTTAGCTAACCCGGTGCTCGTGCTCAAGAAGAACGGCACCTGGCGTATGTGCGTGGATTATACAGATTTAAACAAGGCTTGTCCGGCTGATCCTTTTGCTCTCCCTCGTATTGATCAAATTATTGATGCTGCGACGGGTTGTGAGCGTTTGAGTTTTTTGGATGCGTATTCTGGTTACCATCAGATCAAAATGGCTATTAAGGACCAAGAGAAGACGGCGTTCATTACTCCTTTTGGAGCCTTCTGTTACGTGTCTATGCCTTTTGGGCTCAAGAGTGCACAGGCGACTTACCAGCGTTGCGTGCAGAATTGTCTTCATAATCAGATTGGGCGCAACGTTCATGCCTATGTGGATGATATCGTGGTAAAATCCAGAAAGAAGGAGACCTTGATAGATGATCTGAGAGAGACCTTTGATAATCTCCGGGTCTACAAGATGATGCTTAACCCGGCCAAGTGTGTCTTTGGTGTTCCTGCAGGCAAGCTCTTGGGTTTTCTGGTTTCTCACAGAGGCATTGAGGCTAACCCGGAGAAGATCAAGGCAATCACCTCTCTGGCTAAGCCGGCGTGCATAAATGACGTTCAGCGTCTGGCGGGTCGCGTCGCTGCCTTGAGTCGGTTTATAAGCCGGTTGGGTGAAAAGGCCATGCCACTGTATCAGATGATGAAGAAAACAGATGACTTTGTCTGGAATGATGCTGCTAATGCAGCTTTTGAGGATTTGAAAAAACAACTAGCTGAGCCGCCAGTCCTTGCTGCTCCTGTCGACAAGGAGCCTTTATTGCTGTATGTCGCCGCTAACACACGAGCCGTCAGTGTAGCTGTTGTGGTGGAGCGTAAGGAAGCGGGTAAGGAGCATCCGGTTCAGCGGCCGGTTTACTACGTCAGTGAAGTACTCATTGAGTCCAAACAACGGTATCCACATTGGCAGAAGCTTGTTTATGGGGTGTTCATGGCAAGCCGGAAGCTTAAGCATTACTTCAAGGGCCACCCTATCACTGTGGTCAGATCTGCTCCCCTGGGAGACATCATCCAAAATAGAGAAGCCATAGGAAGAGTTGCTAAGTGGGCTATAGAACTTGGGCCTCATGGTCTAAAATATGTGCCACGCACTGCTATCAAATCTCAAGCATTGGTGGATTTCATCAACGATTGGACAGAGCTGCAGGTGCCTGAAGAGAAACCGGATAATACATACTGGACTATTCACTTTCACGGGTCCAGACAGTTGGAGGGCTCGGGGGCTGGAGTTGTGTTAGCTTCCCCTCGAGGTGACAAATTTCGTTATGTACTACGGTTGATGTTTACCTGTACTAACAATGCAGCTGAGTACGAGGCCTTGCTCCATGGTCTTCGGATGGCTAAGGAGATGAGCTTAAGCCGGGTAAGGTGCTTTGGCGACTCAGATTTAGTGGCCCAGCAAGTATCAGGCAAGTGGGATTCCAAGGATCCCCTCATGGCGGCTTATCGCCGTGAAGTTGATGCCATTGCTGGACATTTTCAGGGTTACCAAGTAGAGCACATCGATCGCAGAAAGAACGAGGCGGCTGATGCATTAAGCCGGCTGGGCTCTTAGCGAAAGCCGATGCTGCCTAATACTTTCTTGGATATTATACATAACCCTTCTGTCAAGTTGCCTACAGAGGAAGACTTGGTTGTTCCTGACCCAGAAGCACAGTTGGTGGCGGCTCTCCATGTTATCCCATATTGGACAGTGCCATACTTAGCTTACATGACCCGGGGAGAATTGCCTGAGGATGAAACTTTGGCCAGACAAATAACCCGGCGGTCTAGGTCAATGATAATTATCAATGGCGAGTTGCATCATCGCAGTGTCACTGGAACTTTTCAGCGTTGTGTTTCCTCTGAAGATGGTCAAGCAATTTTACGTGAGATTCACGAGGGGGATTGTGGCCATCATGCCGGCTCAAAATCCCTTGTGGCCAAGGCTTTTCGTCATGGTTTTTATTGGCTGACGGCTCATGCTGATGCAGAGGACTTGGTCAGTAAATGTGACGGTTATCAGAAGTTCTCAAGACGGGCTCACGTGCCGGCTCAAGAGTTGAGGATGATTCCAATCACTTGGCTGTTTGCAGTCTGGGGGCTTGATATGGTTGGGCCTTTCAAAAGGTCCAAAGATAAGAAGACCCACCTCTTGGTGGCGGTTGACAAGTTCACAAAGTGGGTTGAGGCAGAGCCGTTAGTAAGTGTGACGCAGCCACGGCGGTTCAGTTCATGAAAAAGGTGATATTTCGCTTTGGTTTTCCACACAGCATTATAACTGACAATGGTACCAATCTGTCTAAAGGCGCCATGGAGGAGTTTTGTCAACGAGAGCATATTCGGCTTGATGTTTCATCAGTGGCTCACCCTCAATCCAATGGTCAAGCTCAAAGAGCCAATCAGGAAATCTTGAAGGGCATCAAGCCCCGGCTTTTGGTCCCTTTGCAACGGACGCCGGGTTGTTGGGCGGAGGAGTTACCTTCCGTGTTATGGAGCATCAATACTACTCCTAACAGGGCTACGGGTTACACGTCTTTCTTCATGGTTTATGGAGCGGAGGCGGTCCTCCCTAGCGACATCCGTCATGATTCGCCTCGAGTGGCGGCTTATGTCGAGGCGGATAATGAGCAGGCGCGTCAAGATGCTCTTGACTTGTTGGACGAACAGCGTGATGTAGCAGCAGCTCGCTTGGCGATTTACCAACAAGACCTGCGCCGCTATCACAGCCGCCGGGTTAAGTCCAGGGTCTTTCAGGAAGGTGATCTGGTGCTCCGGCTCATCCAGGATCAAACAGACGCACACAAGTTATCCCCGCCTTGGGAAGGGCCCTTTGTGGTCAGCAAGAACTTGCGCAACGGGTGATACTACCTTATCGATGTTCGGGAGCACAAAGATTCACGTAAGTCGGAGGAGGAGACCCGTCGGCCGTGGAACATAGCTCAGCTTCGGCCTTATTGCACTTGAGCCACCGGCTCACATAATGTACATATTTCTATAGCCATGTATATATTGTGATAAATAATAAAGCAGGACCTCCGTCCTTTTTTCCTCCAAAGGTAAATGTATTATTGTTATTTTCATTGCAACATTCCATGGTCACTTGGAGGTTGATCCGGCTTATGATCGTATTCAAATCTAGCCATTAACAAGATGATCACTTGGGGGCTTCCTGTTCAAACATAGGTCGTATTCGAACCAAAGAGAACATAGTTGTCGATACCCACTTGATTGGCATATTGCCGAGCTCATTGGGGAGTTTTTTCTTGATCATATTTGAATCATAGCTTGACCCCCTTTGGGAACCGACGTGGATCGTATTCGAATCAGCGTCGTTAAACAACTCTCAAGGTCATTTGGGGGCTTCCTGTTCAAACATAGGTCGTATTCGAACCAAAGAGAACATAGTTGTCGGTACCCTCTTGATCGGCAACGCCAAAGCCACTGGGGGCTATATGATCGTATTCGAATCTTAGCTTAACCCCTTTGGGACGGTTCTCTGGTCGTATTCGAATCAGAAGCCTCCAAATTTTTGACATCTTTTTGTTGCAAACAAGTTCTTTTGATCATATCAAAAGTATTCAAGGGTGGTTCTAATTCCACCAGCTTAGCCTTGATTAATAATGTTGATGGTACATAGTAAGTATCATAAGTGCTGGTGAGCCGGAGTTCTCAACCTCATTATCCGGGTTACATAAACCGGAAGTGTATTTGAAGGCTCGCATGTATGCTATTATGGTATCTCGAAGATATAATTGAGAGCCGGTTTATTATGACTTTGATTCATATTCTGGGTTATATGACTCTCCGTGCGGTAAGCCGCCTAGAGACTTGTGACTTGTTTTCTATGCAGGACAAGTAAAGACAGCTATTTAAACTTAAGGAAAGCAGAGGATCAGACATAACCCGGAAGAATATAAAGGAGCAGTTTAAATGGAGCTAAGCACTACACACGTGCACGATGGCACGACAAAATTAAGTGTTCGTCCTACTCTATTACATGACTCCCCGAGTCCGAAAGGTGAGGCATCGTCTTTTAAGACATCATATGAGCCGCCTGCGAGATCAAGGGCGTTGTTGACCTGAGGTTTCCGGGTCATCCCTCTCCGCTCCTCCGGCTGTGTCCATGACCTGGAAGGTTGATGATTTCCAGTCAATGCCACTCAAGGCTTCAAATTGAGCCTCATCATCAATTAACCCGGCCGGGTCAACTTCAGGGGCGAAGGTATGCTTACGAGTCGGAGGAATCAGGCTGACTGCTTCATAGCGTGGTGTTGGGATCCTCTGATTCTCCGCGTCATAGCCCGGTTGATACTTGGTAAGGTCTGTATCATTGCCAATCAAAGTGGCCACCGGGCGCACGCTCTTCACACAGGCGGCGAAGTCTTTCTGGTCAAAGGGGGTGCCGTCTTCCTTCAAACTGGGGTATCCAAGGGCGATGTCAGCCGGGTCTAGCTCCGGTAGAAATGCCTTGGCCCGGCTCAGAGCGGCTATAGCTCCGGCTCTTGCAGAAGCCCGTCTCAACTCTTGGAAGCGTTGAGGAAGTACGGCAAGCCGCCTGAGTACATCTGCCAGGTGAGTGGGAACCTCATTTGACAGAGCCACAACGGCTAAGGCACGCTGTGACCCGGTGTAAAGTTGCTCCACCAAGGTATAAACCGCCTTCAGCTTGGTCAGCACGTTCTGATTAAGATTGGAACTTCTGGGACCTGCATGACAAAGTCAGGTGAGCTGATGGCAATGGTGATACTTATGGGAAATGAACGATGTAAACTAGTTAGAAACTTAAAGAGTAACTTACCGAAGATTGCGAAGACCATCTGAGATACATGGCGTTTTAAGCCGGAAAGTTTGGCGGTTCTTTCAGTAAGAGCGGCCTCCGCTTGTTCGGCCCGGTTGAGCAAGGCAGTTTTCTCATCCGCCTAGGCTTTTCTTTCTGCTTCAAATTTTTTCTTCAGTTTCTCTTGTGCAGATACACTGAATTCAAATTTGGAATTGGCCTTTTGGGTCTCACTTTCCTGAGTCTTCAGGCGGTTCTTTAGATCAGAGATTTCCGATTCAAATTTCTTACAGGCGGCCTGTACAAATTCCGGGTTACAGTTAGGGTGATTATAATGCAACATTAAGTCCCAAGCACTTTGCAAGCAAAGACACTTGGCACTTGGGGGCTAATGTATGCTGAAAAGCTCTATTTACAGTGCCGGTTCATGAAAATAAGTCCCAATCACTTTGCAGGCAAAGGTACTTGGCACTTGGGGGCTAATGTGTAAAGTTGCTCAACTACTTGATTAAAGTAAGGAAAGAACCGGGTCAACTATGCTGTTTAAGCCGGCCCTTGAGTGTTACCAGGTAAGCCGGTTTTTTTCTTGCAGAAATTATTAAGCCGGTAGTAAGTCTACAACATATTTTATCATAAGTCATAGACTTGGGGGCTGGCATGGTAAGGATAACTATGGAGTAAGCAAGAGAGTCATACCTCAGATTTTTGCTGTATTTGCTTCACCATGTCAATTTCCAGGTCCCGGCTGTTGTGCACTTGATTAACATAGCCAGAGAAAATATCTTCAATGCTCAGATTGGCATAGTCAGTGATGTCCAGCCTGGCCCTGCGGCGTTCCAGAAGCTCTTCCTTGGCAGAGCATCTAGTTAACACATTGGGTCTTCCTGGTTCGACAAACTCTGTCCGGGTGATTACAACGTCCGGATCATCTGGATGAGTCGGGCTGGGGATCTCCGGGTTATCAGAACCTTCCATGACTTGTTCATCAGATGGAGCAGTGGTGGTTTCTGGGGCTGGTGCAGTCGGCGGCTCATGAGCAGAAGCCTCAGGTTCAGTCAGGGCCGGCTCTTCGGCCGGCTTATTTTTCTTCGCCCTCTTGCTGGGCTTTACTTGTACACTGAAAGTCAAAGAGTTAGTGCAAAAACATGAGTAAGATATGCACAAATTAAGCTGATCATCATTACCCGGGTGCGGTCTTGAAGGCCGGCAAGCTAGACTGCATTGAGTCGCCGGAGGAAGGTGAAGTTCCCTAGTAGTTTGAATCGGAAGAATTGAGTGGTTGACGAGTGACGCCCGCCAAAGGATGAAAAGGATATAAGTCGGAGATAACCTCAGTCCGGCGCTTCCTTGTTGCTTCGGGTAAGCCGGAGGAGAGGTCTGCGTCTTTGCTAGTCCGGGTCTGCCTCCGGCTCTCATAAATCTGTCGCTTCAAAATAAATTGAGGATCTTGATAAGCTAAAGGATATGAAAATCTTACTTTCCGAGTTACTCTTAGAATTTTCCGTCTCGGCAAAGGCTTGGAGTCGGATGAAATTATAGTTACCTCTTCATTCACTTCGTGACTTGTTCCAGTATCCTCCTGCTGATAATCCGTGTTAATAAGATGGTTAAAAAAAGGAGCCTAAAGAGTCAAGAACTACCTCTGACTCGGAGGTGTCTTCCAGACGAAGTAGGTCCGAGGCGCTAGGTTTACTCCCCTTCTTACGGGGAGCGGCTTTCCTGGCAGCTTTTTTAACTTTCCTGGCTTTCTTGGCAGCTTCGTGGTCATACTTTCCTTTCCAGAATTTATCATTAGCCTGTAAAATACAACAAAGGTTAGTAAGTTAGGGCAAAATCGTTCAAATGGAAGGAGAAGCATTCAAGTCAATGGTTTACCGCTGGAGCTGGGTTAGTCTTGCAGAAAGGGCTTAAGCCCACTCTCCCGCAATCTGCCAGGCTCTCATTCAGAAGCGACTTGGTTGTGTCATCAATGACGTCCTCAGGCAAGTCGTCTGGGCTGTGTCGTAGAGGATCATCTTTCTGGCCTGTGTAATCACACATCAAGCCGGGGCGGCGGCTTAAGGGAATCACCCGCCAAGCAACCCAGACCCGGACCAGATCAATACCATTTAAGCCGTTCCCTAGAAGAGCTTTGATTTTGTTGATGGTGGGTGTAAGTGGTTGACGTTCAGCTTGAGATAATTTTTCTGGCAAAGGGTGATTTGATTCCAGACGCGGGGCGCGAAAGCCGGGCAGAGGGTTCTCGTTAGCCGGAGAAGTGTCCTGGCAGTAGAACCATGTCTGGTTCCAATCTTTCGGGTGGCTTGGCGGCTCAGCATAAGGAAAGAGACAATCTCTCCGTCGTTGGATTGAAATTCCGCCAAGTTCCAAGCTAGGCCCATTGGCACACTCATTCTGGCGGTTCAGGTAAAATAACTCCCTAAAGAGCAGCAAGCTGGGTTCTTCTCCGAGGTACACCTCACAGAATACTTGGAAGTTGCAGATGTTTGACACGGAATTGGGTCCGATGTCTTGAGGTCGCAGGTCAAAGAAGTGCAGGACATCTCTGAAGAACTTTGAGCCGGGAGGAGCAAAGCCCCGGTTCATGTGATCAGTAAAAATGACAACTTCCCTGTCCCTGGGTTGAGGCCTTTCTTCTGACGGGTCAGGAGCACGATAGGACATGACCTCTTTCTTTGGCAGATAACCCGATTTCACGAAGTCAGCTAAGATGCTGTCGGTGACGTTGGATCTAACCCAGTTGCAGGTGATGGGTGCTTTGGGAGCCTTAGGAGGCATTGTGAAAGATGGAAGCCTATGACAAAATAAAGTTTCCGGTTCAAATTTAAGCCGGAGGAAAATTTCAGTTCAGTATTCAAAATGGCGGCTTATGAAAGGGCCTAATGATATATGGTTAATTATGTCAGGTTATTTAAGCTGCCGTGGATATCATGAGCAATTAAGTTATTTATCTCTATTATGAATGATCCAGAAATTTCGCAAAGCATGGCATCTTTTAAGCCGGCGATATGACCCGCCATGGTTAACAGATGCAGTTTTTGACTAAGTGTTGCACAAACAAGTTTCACCGATTACAGGGATTATTTTGGATCAAACGATCGTCCAGAAAGGAAAAATTTCTAGACCTAAAAACTGATACGGAGAAGTTCATAAGCTCTAAATGAGGTCTTTTTGCGAGCAAAGGGGTCTGCTAATATTGAAAATGGGCGTGAAACGACTACCGCCGGAGTTGTGCCTTACTCTTGGATCAAAGGGAACCGTTGTGGAAGAACTGCGAAGGAATCGCGAGGAACCACGAAGAACACCGAAGAACTTGCGAACCCTAATGTGGATCTAGTATACGGGATGGCGAGGACTTACTGGTGCTGACGAGCAGCGGAGATGCGTCGCGGTTTTCTGGTCAAGACAGGTCGATGCAGCGGCCTTGGTTGGTGCAGACGGGATGCGCGGCGGCGGCGGCAGAGCTCGGGCTCTGGGGTGTCGAGAGGAGGAAGACGATGGAAAGGGAGAGTGACGAAGACCTGAGGGCCGGGCCTATTTATACGGGACGGCTGCTGAGTGGGCGCGAGAAACGAGGAGGCTGAGGACATGATTATCCAGCTGCAGAGGCGCCTCGATTTTCGGGATAGTTATTAAGATAAGGATCCATTGAGATACATTGGACGGAGCGTGCATTAATGGCGGATGACGTCACGGCGAGTTACCAAGAATCCAGAAGATGACGTCATGGCGGGTTATAACCTTCGCGCAAACAGAAGCCGGAGATTTTCTCTTAAGGTATTGAAGATTGACATGAACCGGTTCAAATCAATCTGGGGCCTAATGTTGGGGATATAACTACTGGTGTCACCCGCCCAGGAGGGGCCGGGTTACATTGAGACGATCATCGCATGAAGCCCAGAGTCAAGCTCGAGGATGGCGGGTCAGTAATGGGCTGATTCCGACAATACGAGCAAAAGCTATGAAAGCATTAGGAAAGGGACACCCGCCTCCATTTTGGATTCGGTCTGTTCCATCTTTTACCTTTGGAAAGGCCCAGAGGCGGCTTAAGGCCCGTAGTGGTAAACCACCGTAAGGCGTGACTTGTAGTGTAAGGCAAGAATAGTTAAAAGTCCGAGCCGAACGCTGTTTATAAGCTGGCCGGGACTCTGAGAGCCGCTGGGCGTTAACCTCTCTATATAAAGGGACGACCCGGCGGCGGTTCAGGACAAGTAAGATCAGATCGATAGCCAGGCAGAGCGGTTTGAGCTCCTGGTCATCGAAACCCTAAGCAATACCACCTCAACTGGAAGTAGGCTTTTACCTTCAACGTAAGGGGCCGAACCAGTATAATCTTCGTGTCCTTTGTCCTGTTTAACCCCTTTAAGCTTCCTAGCGGCAATGGCTCCACGACTAAGTCCTTGCTCGAGGACATCTGCCGTGACAATTCCATGACAGAATGCAAGACTGCAAAGGATGCACGACGCCAATGTCAACCAAAGGCCAATTGGGCCCCGACGACAATGGTAAAGAGTTCGATCAAAAGGTATACTGCTCCATGATTGGTTCTTTACTCTACTTATGCGCATCTAGGCCTAATATAATGCTTCGCATTTGCATGTGTGCCCGATTCCAAGCGGCACCAAAGGAACCGCATCACTTAGCTGTGAAACGAATTCTTCGATATTTGGCTTACACCCCAACACTAGGATTATGGTATCCAAAGGGCTCAGAGTTTGATCTAGTTGGATTCTCAAATGCTGATTATGCTGGTGACAAGGTTGATCGCAAGTCCACATCAGGCACATGTCACTTTCTTGGACGATCTCTTGTCTGTTGGTCTTCAAAGAAGCAGAACTGTGTATCACTCTCCACTGCTGAGTCCAAATACATTGCTGCTGGATCTTGCTGCGTTCAGCTTCTATGAAGGAAGCAAACTCTCAAGGACTATGGCATCCACCTGAAGCATGTGCCACTCTACCGCGACAAGAAAGCGCCATCAAGATTGCCAACAATCCAGTCCATCACTCGAAGACAAAGCACATTCAGATCCGTCATCACTTTCTCAGAGATCATGTCATGAAGGAAGATATTGATATCATTCATGTCAACACTGAAGAGCAATTGGCAGATATCTTCACAAAGCCCTTGGATGAGAAAAGGTTTTGCAAGTTGCGGTGTGAGCTAAATATCTTAGAATCCTCAAATGTCCTGTAATTGGACACACGTCCTAACGCTTATGCATGTTGATGACTTAGATGTGCAACACATGAAGTAACGTATATCTTCAATCAATGAAGACATACACTCTAAGTGTGAATACATTAACGTGGAATTTGACTTTGTAGCGCCACGATAATTATGCGCCGTGTTTGGGTCTAATACTTCCTATACGGTGGGTAACGCCACCATCAAACTTTCTCGAAGATTTTTCTTTTGGCGTCATGATTGCATTATCTTCGCATTTGGTTTGTCTTCAACATATATATATATATATATATATATATATATATATATATATATATATATATATATATATAGGACAAATGTTTCCTACAAGCAGTGGTAGTTACCACCACTTGTGTTTTGTATGTTGTATGTAGTATCTGACGAAACCGAGAGTATGTACGTGTAGTATGTAGTATATAACAATGATTAGGTAATATATATACTAATTTTTAGGTAGTATATACCTTGTTTTGAGTATGCTCTTTTTTACGTACAAATATGTACGTATTTCACAAATATAACAAAAACTATGGGCTCATATGCAATTTTTTTCATGTAACTTGCTTTGAAATATCTTAGATATAGTATATGAACATATTTAAAATAATAAAATAGTATATATAGTACCACAAGGTAGTATATGAGACATGTGGGGTAACTACCCCCAGGTGGTAGGATGGATTTTCCCAGGTGGTAGGATGCATTGGTGGTAAAATAGAGGGGGGGTGAGGAATAGTTATTCTTCACCCTATATATATATATATATATATATATATATATATATATATATATATATATATATATATATATATATATATAATAACACTATATATAGGAATTGACTATTCGTCACCCTGGGTGAGGAATAGTTATTCTTCACCCACCTCAATTTTACCACCAATGCACCGTAATTTTACGTTTTATAAGTTTTGTCTTATTTTAGACATAAAAAGAGAACGTAAGAAAACCTATACTCGTTGTAAAAATATTTTATGTTACGTAAAATTAAAAATGTAAAAACATAGTGTAAAATGTACATAAAATACAATTTTTGACCTATATTTTTTTGTTATGCCAAATTTTATGAAGTAAATCAATATGAATGTAACTATTTGTATTTCAATGTAATTTATATTTATGAAATGATCGTAAGATTACCTCGGGTGAAGAATAACTTATTCTGCACCCTGGGTGATGAATAATAACACTATATATATATATATATATATATATATATATATATATATACATCTGGGTTATTCTGTTACACGTAACAAAATATTATTCTGTTACCCTATTTGAACTGATGAATTCAAGCGGTTGAACTGATGAAATTCGAGCAGTTGAACTGATGCTTTCTGTTGCTGTTAAAAATCGTTTTTTTTAGTTCAATTTTTTTTGCAAATTTTTTTTGTCGAAACGGGCGTGTAATATATCATTGGAAAGCTCTTGACATCCACATTACAATCTTATAATTTGTTTTTTGCAAAAAAATTATGATTTAAGAGCAGTTTTGAAAAACCCGTTTTTCAAAACCGAAAACGCGAATCGTATTTTGGACTTAATTTACAGACGGTTTGTTGGAATTGAGCAAATGAGATGGCGCTGGAAAGCTTGTGAAAATCCGCATCTTCCATATATCTACTATTTTTCTAAATTCTATATGATTTAAAAATAATTTGAAAAACGGTGAAATTCTGGGCGAAATGTTTTTTCACAGTTTTTTGCAAATGCTTTGACGGATTGACGCAAATGATACGGCGTTGGAAAGCTATGGAAAATGCGCAACTTTTGCGTATAGAATTTTTTTTTCTAATTCCTTACGGTTTAAATACAAATTCAAATACGGTTAAAATTGGTTTTGAACGCGGTTTTTTTTAAAGTTTGTCGAAATGGGGCAAATAATATACCGTTGGATAGCTATCGAAAATGCGAAACTTAGTCATGTTGGACGTTTTCTCTACTTCGCAACCGTTTAAAAGTAATCTTGAATACGGCATGACGGATCCTGCTGTTTTCTCGTCTGAAAAACAGAGTAGTCGTACTGATATATGTGTATATTTGTACTAAGCTATTTTTTTAGAGTAATTTTAAATGGTTCCGAAAAAAGGTACTTGTACTGATGCTTGCATGGGTTTGTACTAAGCGTGTTTTCACTGACTAGACTTTGCTCTGTTTTTTGGGTAATATTTTTCTCGTAAATTTTCAACGGTTTACTGTATCCTAGCCCTGAACTTGCATGGTTTATATTGTTGAACTGAATGTTATTGTATCATCGCCCTTGTACTTGCATGGTTTATATCATCGAACTGAATGATATTTTCTTTCAAAAGGAAAATATTTTTTTTTATTCTTTTTTTTGAACTAAACATTTTTTTACAACAATGTTCTGGACTTCTCTTATTTTATGACTTGTACTTTTACCATTTGAATAGCATGGGGTCTCCTTTTGCTTGAACTTTTACAGTTTGAATTTCTTTTATTCCGAACGGACCACCGTTTTTAACTTGTACTGATCAATATTTTTAATTAAACCATTTTTCCTTTGTAGAACGGACCACTGTTTTTGTTTGTACTAATCAGTTGTAGAACTTGGACGTCAACGTCACAGAATTAATTTGTGAGCTTCTCACGTTTCCTTTTAATTATAAATTTATTATATATAAAAGTTGAACTATACGACACTTTTTAAATGAATCTAACAAGTATTTTCCCTCGCTAAACTTCCAAATGTTTTCACGTGGGCACAACATCAAATAGGCAAGGGCGAAAAATAAAAACTGGAAGAAATCAGTTTTTAGCTATTTATTGTATAAGTATATCATCCAACGTGTACTCGGTGTCAACTTGCATAACATGACACGGAGAGCAATAGCAACATCATACAATTAGCAATAGATAGCAACTCAATACAACAGCAGAACACACAATATATCTTTTTCTACATACAATGCCATGATTTATTATACATAATTGTTGGCAAGTACATGTCAAGCGAAACAATTTTTCAACAGAAATGCCTTCTTTTGAGTAGTGCATGTCAAAAGAATGATATTTTATTTTCTTGATCCTCCGAATTTGGGCGAAGAGAACGTAACAAGAGAAGTGAAGCAATGCCACCACCTAGTACCTGCATTTAGTACACTTCTATTTGAGATCGTAGCTTAAGGCAGTGAGGTTGCAAGTACACATGCCTGAATTGAACTCAAAAAAGAAACTAAACTCCAACTACAATAAGAATTGAACTGAATGAAATTTATAAATTGAACCGAACTGAAAGAAGAAATTGGACATCATATGTACAACAAGAAATAAACTTGAGCAGTATCAGCTACTAAACAAAAGGATTGCTTTACTAAACCTAGAGATTATATATTGGTGAAAAAATTTCTTCCTACAGAACCATTAATCAAATACATGTACTTTCGCTAGGTTTTAGCAACATGATAAGTAGTAGCAGTACTACTCTAGGTGGCAAAGTAGCAGCGCCACAAAGGAAGGCCACCATCAACAGTGCGTACTACCGCGACACCTAAAGTATGTGTTGGCCACGCTTGCTTTACATAGTACTAGAAGATTTTTATTTAAAAAATGTACTACAAGATTTGTGAACATGAGATCGTAGAGAAGTTGTACTGAGAGTGTGGATTAGAGCTGCCGGACGAGGATGCAGCAGCACACACACGCACTCCACTAGATAAGTTCTTCTCTCTCCAAAACACACATCTCCATCTTGTTTTAACTTCAACCTACGAAAAAAGGAACAAATATGAGGGATGAGTTTTTGTTAAGAAGAACTCACCAGGGTTTGGTGTTCGAACTTTTAAATGTTTGTGCTACCGGATATAGAGAATAGCAGCATGCCTCAACCAGATCGGCGACTTCCTCACGGGCGGCCTCTCATACACTGCGAGGGCAACACATACACACACGAACTGACCAGAATACACAGCACGACGGGCTAGATAAACAAACTGATAAGAATACATGTCGTCTCGATTATGAACTGATAAGAATACAGAACACGGACAGCTAGCCATGAACTTCTTGAACTCCCCTAACATATGGTTTAGGTTTTTTAATGGTTTTTTGGTGTTCACGTTCCTTACGAAGTCCCTGACTTCTCGACTATGAACTTACTACATAGAAGGATCCTCACATACATGTATAACTTGACAGGAGCTGACAGAAAATGTTGCAGCAAAATGGTATTTTTATTCAACATAATAATACAGCCATATCTTTGTAATACATCCATCACGATGGAATCAAATGCATAGTAAAATGGCAGCATTACACATACTCAAGAACTAACAGATCATTCTTCAGTTACTCTGATCAACTTCAGTTTTCTTCCGAAATTGGATGAAAAATAGCATCGGCTATGCTATCAATTTTTTGCATCTCTAGCACAGTTGTTGGGACTATTGCTCATCACACGATGAACCTCTTTTTTTCTGTTTTTCTTGACTGTCATAGAATAAAATATTGAACTATTTTGCATAAGTATAGTTGAACTTCTGTGTTTTTCTGGTTACTGAAGTAGTATCAGAACAGCTGCTGCATGCATATATGAACTGACACCTTTTTTGTCAATGAATTCTTGTAATATATTGTATTAGAACTACTACAGCAGTATCTATATAGTACCAAGCATGCTCATCACAGAAAGCGTGGAATTCAGGAGATAGAAAGAACAAGAGCAAAAGTACAGTGGGTGTGTTCTTCACTGTTTGGTTTACAGGGGTGCCAATGATGAACTGAATCATTCTAGTTCCGTCTTCTCCCCTCATGTCTGAATCAAGAGCAGCATCAGTTCAATTCAAAATAAATTGACAGTTTATGAATTTTGTGCTAAGCAAGCATACCCATCAGCACATGGAATTGATCACCATGGAGGGTGGCTGTCGGGATTTTGTTTGATCACCATGTTGCTAGATGGCTACACATAACTGTTTTTGTTCTTATATTTCTCCATTAACACCTTTTATTTTCATTTTGAGTTTCCACGTATGCGGTGTCAGTATAGCCGATCATTTAAACGAACATCATACAATACAACCACTAGAGGACTTGTCTTGAACATACCATGTAAAGCTCAAGAGATTTAAAGAGAAGCAAGAAGCAAGGAGCTTACTTTGGAAGCCCTGTTCCAGCATTTTCCGGGTAGCTGCTCACCAGTACACTTGCCGCCTACCCGCTGTCGCCGGGTACCCTGCACACACACACAACAGCCACCAATCATCATGCACACACACACAACCAGACACACACCACATCATCTACACACCCAGGACTACATCTTCACCACACTTTGGACTGACAACATAGCAACACAGAAAACAATTTTGTAAGTGTCGTCACTATCATCCTCGCTGCGTCACGGGGGAAACAAAATAAGCATCTTTGAAGCACTAGGGCGGATAACCATTGCAGATGGAGCTCATGTGTACCTTCATCATAGAAAAAAGTAGACTTAACATCTCCAAGTTCTGAAGATGAACAATTGAATCGCACAAAATATTGTCCAAAAATCACACTTTTCACGAAACCAAAATTCTGAACTTGCCATACAACACCTTTTGAATTTGTCATGCGACACTCTTTGAACTTGCGCAATTCGTTGGTGGCAGGAAGCAGCAACTAGAGCTGATGATAGTCCATGTACTGAACTGGGAACACCTAGCTAGTGTTTCAGAAAACAAAATAGACGTCCTGAGCATCCTGTTTCGAGGGATAAAATAGACGATCCTGAACACCTAGCTAGCTATTTTTGTGCAAGCATGCTGGCTGCCAATGCCATTAGTGGTGGCCACTATGGCGCTATCACCGCAAGCATGCTGGACGCATCGCCAGCGAGCGTACACTAAAACTGAGAAGAGATTGAGACTTTACCAAAAGATTGTCATACTTTCTTGCAGAGATAACTATTGTTTTTCTAACCAGAGAACTACTGTTTTTAGAAAAGGTGAACTATTTAAACGAGATAATTTCTAAGATGATTTTTAGCAATGGTTAACTACAGAATTTAGCAAAGTTGAACTACTAACAAGGTAACCTCAGAACCGCCGGCGTCGGTAGGAGGTGTTGCCGGAGGAAGCAGCTGTGTCGCGTTGACTTTTGGAGCGCACGAATGCTTAAGGAAAGCGGCGTCGGGGAGCACGAGAGCATCCTTCTGGTGGGCGGCGGCGCGCAGGGATCCACGGGAAGCTAGGGACGGCGATTTTTGGTGCGGATGGAACACACAAACTGACGAGGGGCGGCCAGTTGGGGGCGCCGGCGGCGGTGGCGTGCGAGCTCGGCGTGGTGGGAGGGGCGGCGGCGTGCGAGCTTGGATCCGTGGAGGGGCGGCCACGCTCGGGGGGCAGTGGGGGCGGCGCGAGAGAGGAGGCAGGGTTCAGGGGCAGCGCGCGGCATGAGGGAGGAGGCAGGGTGCGGTGGTCACGGCGCGTCGCCGGAGGTGGGAGGTGCTGGGCGCGGCGCGTCGCTGGAGGTGGGTGGCGGGGGGAGGCGGGTTGCCGGAGAGTTGGGGCTGGCGGCGGGTGGCGTGTGCGGTTGGAGAGATTAGGAACGAGGGAGAGAGGAGAGAGTGGTGGGGGTGCGGGCTGGGCCGGTTTGTTTTTCTGGTTCGGGAGCCACTAAGCAGGGTATACCTCACGATGGCTGGGGAAGGGGCGCTGCGACGGTGAACGGCCTCAGGCAGCGGGTTTGGTGTGCATCTCCCTGTATCAGTGCTGACGCTCCCTCTTGTTTCCTGTTAAGAAAGAAGAATGAGGTCACCAATGGCGTTTTCAAGGGAATTAATTAGCATGCATTTCATCGACATGGGCGGCTCGCTGGATCGGTAGCTCTACAGGAGCTCATGAATACGCCACGATTCCAGCAGCAAAGGCCCAGAGTAGTCCACCCTCTACATCTTCCCCTTCTACTTTTTTGAAACCAGAAAAAATGAAACAGCTTGTCGGTACATGAAGAATGAGAGAAAGGAAAGTCAAGAGAACTTAAGCATCCTACAACTACTTCTGCAATTTATCCTAATCCCTTTTGCTCAGTGCTTGAAATGTCCTACAATAATTAAAAAATAGAAAGGAAAGTGGTGAGAGCTTTTGATTGAACTTTCAAGGCTTTGTCTTTTGAAATTATATGAACTTATTAGTTCTTTGTTAAAAAAAATGTAAATACAAAGTTCCTAATCTGCAATAAAACATTTTTTCTGGGAAAGTGAAAAAAAGAGACACCGAACCCTCTCTCTAATACACGTAGAACTGATGGTAGAATACATAGTGAGTTGCTAATAATGTTTTTGATTTTCCCCTTAGGAAACACGATCTTTTCTTCTTATGATATATAAAAAAACTATCTCTCCAACACACATCGAACTATTCCCACATTTCTCTATGGACTGAGGAAAGAATACATAGTGAAATAACATTTACTAGTACCAGTCTTGAGAAAACAAGAGCTCAAATGCCAAGCAAGGAGTTTCTGTGTTAGGTTTGAGCTGATGGCCTACCTGTAAGTAAACCAAGGATCTCATAATGCTGCCCTGGAAGATCAAAGCCAGTAAGTTACCAAGGATGAGGATTCGTTTTGGTGCTGTTATGGTACTGTTATGCAAACATTTCTTTATTTCAGAACTGGCAATAGAATTATGATTTTCTATTTGAGAATCGGATTCAGAACTGGAAATCTATATATCTGGAAAGAAAGGCAACACAGCAAGAATGCTTGATTATGTAAATTTTTTGCAACGGAAGCTACTATTGGAACTCATGTACCCTGTACAAGTTCGCTTCTGAAAATAAAATTAACAGTACAAGAAATAAATAATGAGAGTGCAGCTCTTGAAAATGCTGTGCTAATTCAATGCTAGGGTAGCAAAGAAATAAAACATTACACAGAATCGATGACTAATGGTAATACAAAATGGTTCTTTTTTGCACATTTTTTCTGGGTTAAGTTCCTATGGTCAGCAGCTATCAAGGATTCAAGTGAACTCTCAGTAAAAGTAATTTTGTACTCCTCGTGTAGAAATACGTGGACTTACTGTCACATGTGTTCTTTGTCATCCAGAACACAACAACGTTTCTCTAAGCTACTCTCTCTGTGCTACTGAATGTCAATACAACATTTTGTTTTTTGAGTAACACATTCATCAAAATATTTACTGCCTACGAGATGAGAGATGATATGAGAGAGCAATATTACTGCCTACAAGAGAGAGGTTCTTCCTTCTTCCCTCAGGTCTGAATCAAGAGAAGACCTAGTTCAATTCAAAATAAAATGGCAGTTTGAACACGGGGCATGAAAATCTTCACCGTCGGGAGATGGAGAGGAAAGATTTCGAGCAGGGTGTACCTCACGATTACTGGGAAGGAGGCACTGGGACATTGAACGGCCTCCGACAACGGTGTTGGACTGCTGGACGCGACCGTGTCGGACCACCCACCGGGACAATGCGGAAAGGTGGCGGGGAGCGTCGCTGAGGGTACCAGAAGGAGGCGGAGGGGTGATACGTCTCCAACGTATCTATAATTTTGATTGCTCCATGATATATTATCTTCTGTTTTGGACATTATTGGGCTTTATTATTCACTTTTATATTATTTTTGGGACTAACCTATTAACCGGAGGCCCAGCCCAGAATTGCTGTTTTTTGCCTATTTCAGAGTTTCGCAGAAAAAGAATATCAAACGGAGTCCAAACGGAATGAAACCTTCGGGAACGTGATTTTTGGAACGAACATGATCCAGGAGACTTGGACCCTAAGTCAAGGAAGCTTCCAGGAAGCCACGAGGTAGGGGGCGCGCCTACCCCCCCCCCGGCGCGCCCTCCACCCTCGTGGGCCCCACGTTGCTCCACCGACGTACTCCTTCCTCCTATATATACCTACGTACCCCCAAACGATCAGATACGGAGCCAAAAACCTAATTCCACCGCCGCAACCTTCTGTACCCACGAGATCCCATCTTGGGGCCTGTTCCGAGCTCCGCCGGAGGGGCATCTATCACGGAGGGCTTCTACATCAACACCATAGCCTCTCCGATGAAGTGTGAGTAGTTTACCTCAGACCTTCGGGTCCATAGTTATTAGTTAGATGACTTCCTCTCTCTTTTTGGATCTCAGTACAATGTTCTCCCCCTCTCTCGTGGAGATCAATTCGATGTAATCTTCTTTTGCGGTGTGTTTGTTGAGACAGATGAATTGTGGGTTTATGATCAAGTTTATCTATGAACAATATTTGAATCTTCTGAATTCTTTTATGTATGATTGGTTATCTTTGCAAGTCTCTTTGAATTATCAGTTTGGTTTGGCCTACTAGATTGATCTTTCTTGCAATGGAAGAAGTGCTTAGCTTTGGGTTCAATCTTGCGGTGTCCTCTCCCAGTGACAGTAGGGGCAGCAAGGCACGTATTGTATTGTTGCCATCGAGGATAACAAGATGGTATTTTTATCATATTGCATGAATTTATCCCTCTACATCATGTCACCTTGCTTAAGGCAATGAACTTAATACTCTAGATGCATGCTGGATAGCGGTCGATGTGTGGAGTAATAGTAGTAGATGCAGGCAGGAGTCGGTCTACTTGTCTCGGACGTGATTCCTATATACATGATGATACCTAGATATTCTCATACTATGCTCAATTCTGTCAATTGCTCAATAGTAATTTGTTCACCCACCGTAAAATACTTATGCTCTTGAGAGAAGCCACTAGTGAAACATATGGCCCCTGGGTCTATCTTCATCATACTAGTCTTCCAACACTTAGTTATTTCCGTTGCTTTTTTACTTTGCTTTTATTTTACTTTGCATCTTTATTATAAAAATACCAAAAATATTATCCTATCATATCTATCAGATCTCACTCTCGTAAGTGACCGTGTAGGGATTGACAACCCCTTATCGCGTTGGTTGCGAGGATTTATTTGTTTGTGTAGGTGCAAGGGACTCGCGCGTAGCCTCCTACTGGATTGATACCTCGGTTCTCAAAAACTGAGGGAAATACTTACGCTACTTTGCTGCATCACCCTTTCCTCTTCAAGGGAAAACCAACGCAGTGCTCAAGAGGTAGCAAGAAGGATTTCTGGCACCGTTGCCGGGGAGGTCTACGCAAAAGTCAACATACCAAGTACCCATCACAAACCCTTATCTCCCGCATTACATTATTTGTCATTTGCCTCTCATTTTCCTCTCCCCCACTTCACCCTTGCCGTTTTATTCACCCTCTCTTTTTTCGTTCGCCTCTTTTTCGCTTGCTTTTTGTTTGCTCGTGTGTTGGATTGCTTGCTTGTCACGATGGCTCTACCTAAAATTGGTGATCTTCACCTTAAAAGATTAGAAGAGATCGAAGGCAATGTCAGGAGTTTTATGGTTTTGCAATTTGAGCATAATAATTTCTTCAGAAACGAGCTTAAGGAACAAAAAAGCTTTATGAGTTATATGAATAAAGAGCTTGATGATATGTCTAAAGAATTTGATGGTTTGAGATCCCAAATTGCTCGTCTTGAGAAGTTGATAGCTGAAATATCGGATAAGCAGGCTACCTTAGTTAATAAGATGGCCGCTAAACCGGAGAACTTTGAAAATAAAGATGAAGATCTAAAAGTTATTGATGTGTCCCCTATTAAATCTTTGTTTTGCAATATGAATCTTGATAATGATGGGACTGAATATGATCCACCTTTACCTAGAAGGCGTTCCAAAAATTCGGAGTTTTTAGATCTTGATGCTAAAATTGATAAAAGTGGGATTGAAGAGAACAAAACCCTAGATATTAATAAACCCACTATTTTGGATTTCAAGGAATTTAATTATGATAATTGCTCTTTGATAGATTGTATTTCCTTGTTGCAATCCGTGCTAAATTCTCCTCATGCTTATAGTCAAAATAAAGCTTTTACCAAACATATCATTGATACCTTGATGCAATCTTATGAAGAAAAGCTTGAGTTGGAAGTTTCTATCCCTAGAAAACTTTATGATGAGTGGGAACCTGCGATTAAAATTAAGATTAAAGATCATGAATGCTATGCTTTGTGTGATTTGGGTGCTAGTGTTTCCACGATTCCAAAAACTTTGTGTGATTTGCTAGGTTTTCGTGATTTTGATGATTGCTCTTTAAACTTGCACCTTGCGGATTCCACTATTAAGAAACCTATGGGAAGAATTAATTATGTTCTTATTGTTGCAAATAGGAATTGTGTGCCCGTAGATTTTATCGTTCTTGACATAGATTGCGATCCTTCATGTCCTATTATTCTTGGTAGACCTTTCCTTAGAACGATTGGTGCAATTATTGATATGAAGGAAGGGAATATTAGATTCAATTTCCATTAAAGAAAGGCATGGAACACTTCCCTAGGAAGAAAATAAAGTTACCATATGAGTCTATCATGTGAGCCACTTATGGATTGCCTACCAAAGATGGCAATACCTAGATCTATCCTTGCTTTTATGCCTAGCTAGGGGCGTTAAACGATAGCGCTTGTTGGGAGGCAACCCAATTTTATTTTTAGTTTTTTGCTTTTTGCTTCTGTTTAGGAATAAATATTTTATCTAGCCTCTGGTTAGATGTGTTTTTATGTTTTAATTAGTGTTTGTGCCAAGTTAAACCTATAGGATCTTCTTGGATGATAGTTATTTGATCTTGCAGAAAATTCCAGAAACTTTCTGTTCACGAAAATAATTGTTAAAAATCACCAGAACATGATAAAATATTGATTCCAATGGCTGCTGATCAATAAACAAATTGTCTAGGTCTTCCTATTTTGGCTGATTTTTTGGAGTTCCAGAAGTTTGCGTTAGTTACAGATTACTACAGACTGTTCTGTTTTTGACAGATTCTATTTTTCGTGTGTTGTTTGCTTATTTTGATGAATCTATGGCTAGTAAAAGAGTTTATAAACCATAGAGAAGTTGGAATACAGTAGGTTAAACACCAATATAAATAAATAATGAGTTCATTACAGTACCTTGAAGTGGTCTTTTGTTTTCTTTCGCTAACGGAGCTCACGAGATTTTCTGCTGAGTTTTGTGTTGTGAAGTTTTCAAGTTTTGGGTGAAAGATTTGATGGATTATGGAATAAGGAGTGGCAAGAGCCTAAGCTTGGGGATGCCCATGGCACCCCCAAGATAATCTAAGGACACCAAAAAGACAAAGCTTGGGGATGCCCCGGAAGGCATCCCCTCTTTCGTCTACTTCCATCGGTAACTTTACTTGGAGCTATATTTTTATTCACCACATGATATGTGTTTTGCTTGGAGCGTCTTGTATGATTTGAGTCTTTGATTTTTAGTTTACCACAATCATCCTTGCTGTACACACCTTTTGAGAGAGACAAACATGATTCGGAGATTATTAGAATACTCTATGTGCTTCACTTATATCTTTTGAGTTATATAGTTTTTGCTCTAGTACTTCACTTATATCTTTTAGAGCATGGTGGTGGATTTGTTTTATAGAAACTATTGATCTCTCATGCTTCACTTAGATTATTTTGAGAGTCTTAACTAGCATGGTAATTTGCTTAAATAATCCTAATATGCTAGGTATTCAAGATTAGTAAAAACTTTCTTATGAGTGTGTTGAATACTAAGAGAAGTTTGATGCTTGATGATTGTTTTGAGACATGGAGGTAGTGATATCAAAGTCGTGCTAGTTGAGTAGTTGTGAATTTGAGAAATACTTGTGTTGAAGTTTGCAAGTCCCGTAGCATGCACGTATGGTAAACGTTATGTAACAAATTTGAAACATGAGGTGTTCTTTGATTGTCCTCCTTATGAGTGGCGGTCGGGGACGAGCGATGGTCTTTTCCTACCAATCTACCCCCCTAGGAGCATGCGTGTAGTGCTTGGTTTTTGATGACTTGTAGATTTTTGCAATAAGTATGTGAGTTCTTTATGACTAATGTTGAGTCCATGGATTATACGCACTCTCACCTTTCCATCATTGCTAGCCTCTTCGGCACCGTGCATTGCCCTTTCTCACATTGAGAGTTGGTGAAACTTCGCCGGTGCATCCAAACCCCGTGATATGATACGCTCTTTCACACATAAACCTCCTTATATCTTCCTCAAAACAGCCACCATACCTACCTATTATGGCATTTCCATAGCCATTCCGAGATATATTGCCATGCAACTTTCCACCATTCCGTTTGTCATGACACGTTCATCATTGTCATATTGCTTTGCATGATCATGTAGTTGACATAGTATTTGTGGCAAAGCCACCGTTCATAATTCTTTCATACATGTCACTCTTGGTTCATTGCATATCCCGGTACACCGCCGGAGGCATTCATATAGAGTCATACTTTGTTCTAGTATCGAGTTGTAATCATTGAGTTGTAAATAAATAGAAGTGTGATGATCATCATTTTCTAGAGCATTGTCCCAAGTGAGGAATATAAAAAAAGAGAGAGAAAGGCCATAAAAAAAGAGAAGGCCCAAAAAAATGAGAGAAAAAGAGAGAAGGGGCAATGTTACTATCCTTTACCACACTTGTGCTTCAAAGTAGCACCATAATCTTCATGATAGAGAGTCTCTTGTTTTGTCACTTTCATATACTAGTGGGAATTTTTCATTATAGAACTTGGCTTGTATATTCCAACAATGGGCCTCCTCAAGTGCCCTAGGTCTTCGTGAGCAAGCAAGTTGGATGCACACCCACTTAGTTTCTTTTGTTGAGCTTTCATATATTTATAGCTCTAGTGCATCCGTTGTATGGCAATCCCTACTCCTTGCATTAACATCAATCGATGGGCATCTCCATAGCTCATTGATTAGCCTCGTTGATGTGAGACTTTCTCCTTTTTTGTCTTCTCCACATAACCCCCATCATCATATTCTATTCCACCCATAGTGCTATATCCATGGCTCACGCTCATGTATTGCGTGAAGGTTGAAAAAGTTTGAGGTTACTAAAGTATGAACAATTGCTTGGCTTGTCATCGGGGTTGTGCATGATGAGAGCATTCTTGTGTGACGGAGATGGAGCATAACTAAACTATATGATTTTGTAGGGATGAACTTTCTTTGGCCATGTTATTTTGAGAGGACATAATTGCTTAGTTAGTATGCTTGAAGTATTATTATTTTTATGTCAATATTGAACTTTTATCTTGAATCTTTTGGATCTGAACATTCATACCACAGTTAAGAAGAATTACATTGAAATTATGCCAAGTAGCATTCCACATCAAAAATTCTGTTTTTATCATTTACCTACTTGAGGACGAGCAGGAATTAAGCTTGGGGATGCTTGATACGTCTCCAACGTATCTATAATTTTTGATTGCTCCATGCTATATTATCTTCTGTTTTGGACATTATTGGGCTTTATTATTCACTTTTATATTATTTTTGGGACTAACCTATTAACCGGAGGCCCAGCCCAGAATTGCTGTTTTTTGCCTATTTCAGAGTTTCGCAGAAAAAGAATATCAAACAGAGTCCAAACGGAATGAAACCTTCGGGAACGTGATTTTTGGAACGAACATGATCCAGGAGACTTGGACCCTAAGTCAAGGAAGCTTCCAGGAAGCCACGAGGTAGGGGGGCGCGCCTACCCCCCCAGGCGCGCTCTCCACCCTCGTGGGCCCCAGGTTGCTCCACCGACGTACTCCTTCCTCCTATATATACCTACGTACCCCCAAACGATCAGATACGGAGCCAAAAACCTAATTCCACCGCCGCAACCTTCTGTACCCATGAGATCCCTGTTGGGTAACGTACCAATAATTCAAAATTTTCCTACGTGTCACCAAGATCAATCTAGGAGATGCTAGCAACGAGAGAGAGGGAGTGCATCTTCATACCCTTGAAGATCGCTAAGCGGAAGCGCTACAAGAACGCGGTTGATGGAGTCGTACTCGCGGCGATTCAAATCGCGGAAGATCCGATCTAGCGCCGAACGGACGGCGCCTCCGCGTTCAACACACGTACAGCCCCGGGACGTCTCCTCCTTCTTGATCCAGCAAGGGGAGAGGAGAAGTTGAGGGAGAACTCCAGCAGCACGACGACGTGGTGGCGATGGAGCTCGTGGTTTTCCGGCAGAGCTTCGGTAAGCACTACAGAGGAGGAGGAGATGTATGAGGAGGAAGGGGGCTGCGCCAGGCAAGGGGTGCGGCTGCCCTCCCACCCCCTCACTATATATAGGGGGAGGGGGAGAGGAGGAGGCGCCCTAGGGTTCCCTAGGGGAGGGGAGGCGGCCACATGGGAAACCCTAGATGGGTTTGGGCGCCCCCACCCCTGGGAAACTTGCCCCCCAAGCCGGGAGGGGTGGCTGCTCTAGGGGAGGCGCCCCCACCTCTCCATGTTACATGAGAGGGGTTGGGAGGGGCGCACAGCCCCTTAGTGGGCTGGTGTGCCCCCTCCCCTTGGCCCATAAGGCCCCCCAACGCTTGCCGGGGCCTCCGAAACACCTTTCGGTCACGCTGGTCGTCACCCGGTACTCCCAGAACAATTCCGGACTCCAATACCCTTCGTCCAATATATCGATCTTCACCTCCGGACCACTTCGGAGTTCCTCGTCACGTCAGAACTCATCCGGGACTCCGAACAACCTTCGGCAACCACATACTATTTCCCATAACAAATCTAGCGTCACCGAACCTTAAGTGTGTAGACCTTACGGGTTCGGGAACCATGCAGACATGACCGAGACACCTCTCCGGCCAATAACCAATAGCTGGATCTGGATACCCATATTGGCTCCCACATGTTCCACGATGATCTTATCGGATGAACCACGATGTCGGGGATTCAATCAATCCCGTATACAATTCCCTTTGTCTATCGGTATGTTACTTGCCCGAGATTCGATCGTCGGTATCCCAATACCTCGTTCAATCTCGTTACCGGCAAGTCTCTTTACTCATTCCGTAACGCATGATCCCGTGGCTAACTCATTAGTCACATTGAGCTCATTATGATGATGCATTACCGAGTGGGCCCAGAGATACCTCTCTGTCATACAGAGTGACAAATCCCAGTCTCGATTCGTGCCAACCCAACAGACACTTTCGAAGATACCTGTTGTGCACCTTTATAGCCACCCAGTTACATTGTGACATTTGGTACACCCAAAGCATTCCTACGGTATCCGGGAGTTGCACAATCTCATGGTCTAAGGAAACGATACTTGACATTAGAAAAGCTCTTAGCAAACGAACTACACGATCTTGTGCTATGCTTAGGATTGGGTCTTGTCCATCACATCATTCTCCTAATGATGTGATCCCGTTATCAATGACATCCAATGTCCATGGTCAGGAAACCATAACCATCTATTGATCAACGAGCTAGTCAACTAGAGGCTTACTAGGGACATGTTGTGGTCTATGTATTCACACATGTATTACGGTTTCCAGTTAATACAATTATAGCATGAACAATAGACAATTATCATGAACAAGGAAATACAATAATAACCATTTTATTATTGCCTCTAGGGCATATTTCCAATAGTCTCCCACTTGCACTAGAGTCAATAATCTAGTTCACATCACCATGTGATTAACACTCAAAGTTCACATCGCCATGTGACTAATACCCAAGAGTTTACTAGAGTCAATAATCTAGTTCACATCACCATGTGATTAACACTCAGTGAGTTCTAGGGTTTGATCATGTTATGCTTACGAGAGAGGTTTTTAGTCAACGGGTCTAAACCTTTCAGATCCGTGTGTGCTTTACAAATCTCTATGTCATCTTGTAGATGCAGCTACCACGCGCTACTCGGAGCTATTCCGAATAACTGCTCTACTATATGAATCCGGTTTTCTACTCAGAGTCATCCAGATTAGTGTCAAAGTTTGCATCGACGTAACCCTTTATGACGAACTCTTTTACCACCTCCATAATCGAGAAAATTCCTTAGTCCACTAGTTACTAAGGATAAGTTCGACCGCTGTCATGTGATTCATTCCTGGATCACTATTGTACCCCTTGACTAACTCATGGCAAGGCACACTTCAGGTGCGGTACACAGCATAGCATACTGTAGAGCCTACGTCTAAAGCATAGGGGAGAACCTTCGTCCTTTCTCTCTCTTCTGCTGTGGTCATGTTTTGAGTCTTACTCAATACTCACACCTTGTAACACAACCAAGAACTCCTTCTTTGCTGATCCATTTTGAACTCCTTCAAAATCTTGTCACGGTATGTATTCATTTGAAAGTACTATTAAGCGTTTTTTATCTATCCTTATAGATCTTGATGCTCAATGTTCAAGTAGCTTAATCCAGGTTTTCCATTGAAAAACACTTTTCAAATAACCCTGTATGCTTTCCAGAAATTCTACATCATTTCTGATCAACAATATGTTAACAACATATACTCATCAAAAATTCTATAGTGCTCCCACTCACTTCTTTGGAAATACAAGTTTCTCATAAACTTTGTATAAACCCAAAATCTTTGATCATCTCATCAAAGCGTACATTCCAACTCTGAGATGCTTCCCAGTCAAAAAAAAAACTCTGAGATGCTTACTCCAGTCCTTAGAAGGATTGTTGGAGCTTTGCATACTTGTTAGCATCTTTCAGGATTGACAAAACCTTCTGGTTGTATCACATACAACCTTTCCTCAACAAAATCGTCGAGGAAACAATGTTTTTGACATCCTATCTGCAAGATTTAATAAATAATGCAGTAACTGCTAATATAATTCCAACAGACTCTTAGCATCGCTACGAATGAGAAAATCTCATCGTAGTCAACTCCTTGAACTTGTCGGAAAACATCTTAACGACAAGTCGAGCTTTCTTAATGGTGACACTTACCATCATTGTCCGTCTTCCTTTTAAAATCCATCTGCACCCAACAGCCTTACGACCATCAAGTAGTTCTTCCAAAGTCTATACTTTGTTTTTATACATGGATCCTCTCTCAGATTTTATGGCCTCGAGCCATTCGTCGGAATCCGGGCCCACCATTGCTTCTCCATAGCTCGTAGGTTCATTGTTGTCTAGCAACATGACTTCCAAGACAGGATTACGTACCACTCTGAAGTAGTACGCATCCTTGTCGACCTACGAGGTTTGGTAGTGACTTGATCTGAAGTTTCATGATCACTATCATAAGCTTCCACTTCAATTGGTGTAGGTGCCACATGAACAACTTCTTGTGCCCTGCTACACACTAGTTGAAGTGACGGTTCAATAACCTCATCAAGTCTCCACCATCCTCCCACTCAATTCTTTCGAGAGAAACTTTTCCTCGAGAAAGGACCCGTTTCTAGAAATAATCACTTTTGCTTCCGGATCTGAAATAGGAGGTATACCTAACTGTTTTGGGTATTCTATGAAGATGCATTTATCCGCATTGCGTTCGAGCTTATCATCCTAAAACTTTTTCACATAAGCGTCGCAGCCCCAAACTTTTAAGAAATGACAGCTTAGGTTTTTCTAAACCATAGTTCATATGGTGTCGTCTCAACGGAATTACGTGGTGCCCTATTTAAAGTGAATGCGCTTGTCTCTATTGCCTAACCCATAAACGATAGTGGTAATTCGATAAGAGACATCATGGTATGCACCATATCCAATAGGATGCAGTTATGATGTTCGGACACACCATCACACTATGGTGTTCCAGGCGGTATTAGTTGTGCAACAATTTCCACAGTGTCTTAATTGTGTGCCAAACTCGTAACTCAGATATTCATCTCTATGATCATATCATAGACATTTTATCCTCTTGTCACGACGATCTTCAACTTCACTCTGAAATTACTTAAACCTTTCAATAATTCAGACTTGTGTTTCATCAAGTAAATATATTTAGCATCTACTCAAATCATCTGTGAAGTAAGAACATAACGATATCCATTGCGTGCCTCAGCACTCATTGGACTGCACACATCAAAATGTATTACTTCCAACAAGTTGCTTTCTTGTTCCATCTTACTGAAAACGAGGCCTTTCAGTCATCTTGCCCATGTGGTATGATTTGCATGTCTCAAGTGATTCAAAATCAAGTGAGTCCAAACGATCCATCTGTATGGAGTTTCTTCATGCATATCTACCAATAGACATGGTTCGCAAGTCTCAATCTTTTCAAAAACGAGCGAGTCCAAAGATCCATCAACATGGAGCTTCTTCATGCGTTTTATACCAATATGACTCAAATGGCAGTGCCACAAGTATGTGGTACTATCATTACTATCTTATATCTTTTGGCATGAACATGTGTATCACTACAATCGAGATTCAATAAACCATTCATTTTAGGTGCAAGACCATTCAAGGTATTATTCAAATAGACAGAGTAACCATTATTCTCCTTAAATGAATAACCGTACTGCGATAAACATAATCCAATCATGTCTATGCTCAACACAAACACCAAATAAAAATTATTTAGGTTTAATACCAATCCTGATGGTAGAGGGAGCGTACGATGTTTGATTACATCAACCTTGGAAACACTTCCAACACATATCGTCATCTCACCTTTAGCTAGTCTCCGTTTATTCCGTAGCCTTTTATTTCGAGTTACCAACACTTAGCAACCGAACCGGTATCTAATACCCTGGTGCTACTAGGAGTACTAGTAAAGTACACATTAATATAATGTATATCCAATATACTTCTGTCGACCTTGCTTGCCTTCTCATCTACCAAGTATCTAGGGTAGTTCTGCTTCAGTGACCGTTCCCCTCATTACAGAAGCACTTAGTCTCGGGTTTGGGTTCAACCTTGGGTTTCTTCACTAGAGCAGCAACTGATTTGCCGTTTCATGAAGTATCCCTTCTTTCCCTTGCCCTTCTTGAAACTAGTGGTTTTACTAACCATCAACAATTGATGCTCCTACTTGATTTCTACTTTCGCGGTGTCAAACATCGCGAGTTGCTCAAGGATCATCATGTCTATCCCTGATATGTTATAGTTCATCACGAAGCTCTAATAGCTTGGTGGCAGTGACTATGGAGAACCATCACTATCTCATCTGGAAGATTAACTCCCACTCGATTCAAGCGATTGTAGTACTCAGACAATCTGAGCACGTGCTCAATGATTGAGCTTTTCTCCCTTAGTTTGCAGGCTTAAGAAACTTGTCAGAGGTCTCATACCTCTTGACGTGGGCACTAGTCTGAAATCCCAATTTCAGTCTTTGGAACATCTCATATGTTCTGCGACGTTTCAAAACGTCTTTGGCGCCTCTAGCATTACGCACTAAACTATCACGTAGTCATCAAAACGTGTATGTCAGATGTTCGCAACATCCACAGATGACGCTCGAGGTTCAGCACACCGAGCGGTGCATTAAGGACATAAGCCTTCTGCGCAGCAATGAGGATAATCCTCAGTTTACGGACCCAGTCCGCATAATTTCTACTATCAACTTTCAACTAAATTGTCTCTAGGAACATATCTTAAACAGTAGAACTAAAGCGTAAGCTACGACATAATTTGCAAAAAACTTTTGACTATGTTCATGATAATTAAGTTCATCTGATTATTTAATGAACTCCCACTTAGATAGACATCCCTCTAGTCATCTAAGTGATACATGATCCGAGTCAACTAGGCCATGTCCGAACATCACGTGAGACGGACTAGTCATCATCGGTGAACATCTTCATGTTGATCGTATCTACTACACGACTCATGTTCGACCTTTCGGTCTCTTGTGTTCCGAGGCCATGTCTGTACATGCTAGGCTCGTCAAGTCAACCTAAGTGTTTCGCATGTGTAAATCTGGCTTACACCCGTTGTATGCGAATGTTAGAATCTATCACACCCGATCATCAGGTGGTGCTTCGAAACAACGAACCTTTGCAACGGTGCACAGTTAGGGGGAACACATCTCTTGAAATTTTAGTGAGGGATCATCTTATTTATGCTACCGTCGTTCTAAGCAAATAAGATGTAAACATGACAAACATCACATGCAAATCATAAAGTGACATGATATGGCCAATATCATCTTGCGCCTTTGATCTCCATCTTCGAGGCGCGGCATGATCACCTTCGTCACCGGCATGACACCATGATCTCCATCATCGTGTCTTCATGAAGTTGTCTCGCCAACTATTACTTCTACTACTATGGCTAACGGTTAGCAATAAAGTAAAGTAATTACATGGCGTTTTTCATTGACACGCAGGTCATACAATAAATTAAGACAACTCCTATGGCTCCTGCCGGTTGTCATACTCATCGACATGCAAGTCGTGATTCCTATTACAAGAACATGATCAATCTCATACATCACATATATATAATTCATCACATCCTTTTGGCCATATCACATCACATAGCATACCCTGCAAAAACAAGTTAGACGTCCTCTAATTGTTGTTGCATGTTTTACGTGGATGCTATGGGTTTCTAGCAAGAACGTTTCTTACCTACGCAAAAGCCACAACGGTGATATGCCAATTGCTATTTACCCTTCATAAGGACCCTCTTTATAGAATCCGATCCGACTAAAGTGGGAGAGACAGACACCCGCTAGCCACCTTATGCATCAAGTGCATGTCAGTCCGTGGAACCTGTCTCACGTAAGTGTACGTGTAAGGTCGGTCCGGGCCGCTTCATCCCACAATGCCGCCGAATCAAGATAAGACTAGTCACGGCAAGCAAATTGAACAAATCATCGCCCACAACTACTTTGTGTTCTACTCGTGCATAGAATCTACGCATAGACCTAGTTCATGATGCCACTGTTGGGTAACGTAGCAATAATTCAAAATTTTCCTACGTGTCACCAAGATCAATCTAGGAGATGCTAGCAACGAGAGAGAGGGAGTGCATCTTCATACCCTTGAAGATCGCTAAGCGGAAGCGTTACAAGAACGCGGTTGATGGAGTCGTACTCGCGGCGATTCAAATCGCGGAAGATCCGATCTAGCGCCGAACGGACGGCGCCTCCGCATTCAACACACGTACAGCCCGGGGACGTCTCCTCCTTCTTGATCCAGCAAGGGGAGTGGAGAAGTTGAGGGAGAACTCCAGCAGCACGACGGCGTGGTGGCGATGGAGCTTGTGGTTCTCCGGCAGAGCTTCGCTAAGCACTACGGAGGAGGAGGAGATGTATGAGGAGGAAGGGGGCTGCGCCAGGCAAGGGGTGCGGCTGCCCTCCCACCCCCTCACTATATATAGGGGGAAGGGGAGAGGAGGAGGCGCCCTAGGGTTCCCTAGGGGAGGGGCGGCGGCCACAGGGGAAACCCTAGATGGGTTTGGGTGCCCCCACCCCTGGGAAACTTGCCCCCCAAGCCGGGAGGGGTGGCTGCCCTAGGGGAGGCGCCCCCACCTCTCCATGTTACATGAGAGGGGTTGGGAGGGGCGCACAGCCCCTTAGTGGGCTGGTGTGCCCCCTCCCCTTGGCCCATAAGGCCCCCCAACGCTTGCCGGGGCCTCCGAAACACCTTTCGGTCATGCTGGTCGTCACCCGGTACTCCTAGATCAATTCCGGACTCCAATACCCTTCGTCCAATATATCGATCTTCACCTCCGGACCACTCCGGAGTTCCTCGTCACGTCCGGGATCTCATCCGGGACTCCGAACAACCTTCGGTAACCACATACTATTTCCCATAACAACTCTAGCGTCACCGAACCTTAAGTGTGTAGACCCTACGGGTTCGGGAACCATGCAGACATGACCGAGACACCTCTCCTGCCAATAACCAATAGCGGGATCTGGATACCCATATTGGCTCCCACATGTTCCACGATGATCTCATCGGATGAACCACGATGTCGGGGATTCAATCAATCCCGTATACAATTCCCTTTGTCTATCGGTATGTTACTTGCCCGAGATTCGATCGTCGGTATCCCAATACCTCACTCAATCTCGTTACCGGCAAGTCTCTTTACTCCTTCCGTAACGCATGATCCTGTGGCTAACTCATTAGTCACATTGAGCTTATTATGATGATGCATTACCGAGTGGGCCCAGAGAAACCTCTCCGTCATACGAAGTGACAAATCTCAGTCTCGATTCGTGCCAACCCAACAGACACTTTCGGAGATACCTGTAGTGCACCTTTATAGCCACCCAGTTATGTTGTGACGTTTGGTACACCCAAAGCATTCCTACGGTATCCGGGAGTTGCACAATCTCATGGTCTAAGGAAACGATACTTGACATTAGAAAAGCTCTTAGCAAACAAACTACACGATCTTGTGCTGTGCTTAGGATTGGGTCTTGTCCATCACATCATTCTCCTAATGATGTGATCCCGTTATCAATGATATCCAATGTCCATGGTCAGGAAACCATAACCATCTATTGATCAACGAGCTAGTCAACTAGAGGCTTACTAGGGACATGTTGTGGTCTATGTATTCACACATGTATTATGGTTTCCAGTTAATACAATTATAGCATGAACAATAGACAATTATCATGAACAAGGAAATACAATAATAACCATTTTATTATTGCCTCTAGGGCATATTTCCAACAATCCCATCTTGGGGCCTGTACCGGAGCTCCGCCGGAGGGGGCATCTATCACGGAGGGCTTCTACATCAACACCATAGCCTCTCCGATGAAGTGTGAGTAGTTTACCTCAGACCTTCGGGTCCATAGTTATTAGCTAGATGGCTTCCTCTCTCTTTTTGGATCTCAATACAATGTTCTCCCCCTCTCTTGTGGAGATCTATTCGATGTAATCTTCTTTTGCGGTGTGTTTGTTGAGACCGATAAATTGTGGGTTTATGATCAAGTTTATCTATGAACAATATTTGAATCTTCTGAATTCTTTTATGTATGATTGGTTATCTTTGCAAGTCTCTTCGAATTATCAGTTTGGTTTGGCCTACTAGCTAGATTGATCTTTCTTGCAATGGGAGAAGTGCTTAGCTTTGGGTTCAATCTTGCGGTGTCCTTTCCCAGTGACAGTAGGGGCAGCAAGGCACACATTGTATTGTTGCCATCGAGGATAACAAGATGGTTTTTTAATCATATTGCATGAATTTACCCCTCTACATCATGTCATCTTGCTTAAGGCGTTACTCTGTTCTTATGAACTTAATACTCTAGATGCATGCTGGATAGCGGTCGATGTGTGGAGCAATAGTAGTAGATGCAGGCAGGAGTCTGTCTACTTGTCTCGGACGTGATGCCTATATACATGATCATACCTAGATATTCTCATAACTATGCTCAATTCTATCAATTGCTCAATAGTAATTTGTTCACCCACCGTAAAATACTTATGCTCTTGGGAGAAGCCACTAGTGAAACCTATGGCCCCCGGGTCTATCTTCATCATATTAATCTTCCAACACTTAGTTATTTCCATTGCTTTTTTACTTTGCATCTTTATTATAAAAATACCAAAAATATTATCCTATCATATCTATCAGATCTCACTCTCGTAAGTGACCGTGTAGGGATTGACAACCCATTATCGCGTTGGTTGCGAGGATTTATTTGTTTGTGTAGGTGCAAGGGACTCGCGCGTAGCCTCCTACTGGATTGATACCTTGGTTCTCAAAAACTGAGGGACATACTTACGCTACTTTGTTGCATCACCCTTTCCTCTTCAAGGGAAAACCAACGCAGTGCTCAAGAGGTAGCAAGGGGCGACACCCGAACTAATACAGGAACATCTGAAAAGAATGAATTATTTTAGTCCTCACACCAAAGAGAAATCCAAAAAAAGTTGAACCTTCCGAAGCATAACAACCTGCTGTGTGTTTGTCAAGAAAAATTTGAACCTTCAGAAGCATAACTATGCTAGCTTATGCATCCCGAATTTCCAACGTGCAGCTTCGGTTATAGTAGAACCAATGTCAAGTAACAACCAAGGTTATTTCAGCCCTTCAGATTCTAGGCATGTAATTCCCTATAGAATTGTCAGCTCCATAAACTTGCCTTCTACATATAAATCAACATCAATAGCTGAACTTCACGGGATGACATTTTCGAACTTAGCCAGAGAATAATTTTCTCAAAAATCATGTTTGAACTAAATAACTATCAGAGTCTGAACTGATGTAAAATCTTTCTTGCTGAACTGCTGCTGAAGCCCCTACATATTGAACTACTATATAATATATAAACCTAATTGTTTTTTCTATAACACACATGAAACTGTATTTGTGTTTACTTTATGAACTGATGATAACTTACATCATGAACTCCTACAAATAGTGTTTTTTGTTACAAAGCATATGATTTGTGAGCTGCATAGGCAAGATAAATCATGCAAGGATATCCATTCTACACTTTCTGAACACTCGAGATAGCAATACACGAACTTACCGGGAGAGATCGCACTGAACTGACGGGGGCTGGATCGCTGAAGGGGATCTTGGCAAGAGGTGGATGGAGGCTGGAGGAGGTGGTCGTCGCAGGTGCAGCCGGACCGAAGCCGACGCCGAGCTGAAGGGAGACTAGCGGTCGACACGGGGGGAGCGAGCCGGATGGCGGCGGGGAAAGGAGGCGGCCGACGCGTGGGAGGAGGCAGCAACGACGCGCTGGTGGGAGGGGGTCGGGGCGGCGGCGGCGGCGCGCTGGTGGGAGAGGGGTCGGGGCGGTGGCGGCGCGCTTGTGGGAGGGGGCGGGGCGGCGATGGCGCGCTGGTGGGAGGGGGTCGGGGCGGCGGCCGCGCGCTGGTCGGAGGGGGGTCGGGGCGGCGGTGGCGCGCTGGTGGGAGGGGGTCTGGGCGGCGGCCGTGCGCTGGTGGGAGGGGGGTCGGGGGGCGGTGGCGCGCTGGTGGGAGGGGGTCGGGGCGACGGCCGCGCGCTGGTGAGAGGGGGTCGAGGCGGCGGCAGCGCGCTGGTGAGAGGGGGGTCGGGGCAGCGGCGATGGCGCGCTGGTGGGAGGGGCTTGTGGGCGGCGGCGCGCTAGTGGGAGGGGGCCCAGGGCGGCGGTGGCGCGCTGGTGCGTCGGGGCTAGGACAACGGCGGCATGTTTTGGGCCACGTCGACTTCAGTGCGATCACCTCCTTATAGGGCCGGGGGTAACAGAATATTATTCTGTTATGGGTAATAGAATAGTCCAGCCCTATATATATATAGGTAAATTATATGGGACACCTATATATATATGCGTGTTCTGTCCTCTACAGCATTCACTTATAGCTATGTCTTCAAACTTGCCATTTTCTGATCTAAGTGAATGTGGTCGGACCCTAATCCCTTCTGTGCTTCTTCCTCAAACTCTATCTATCTAGTCATATGCATTCTATTGAAACGTGTCGAATATCTTCACTGGGTCCTTGTTAGCTGAAGATACAGAGGCACACATTTAAAACTGCTTTCAATGTTATATCTCTTTTGCCTGAATACCGGAGAAGCCGGAACGACCACCCAACAAACCAGTCGTGCGTGGGAACATGGAACAACTTCCAATGACTTGCATGCATGCCACGTGTCCATCAGATGTGAACCGCCATGGGCACCTGCGTAATTGCGATGTGTAGCCCTTTACCTTATAAATACTCATCCCGCGCGGTCATTATCTCCTCTTCCACCTCGCCACCTCGCTCAAACCCTAGCGCCACCGCTAGCCCGCGTCGACGCCGGAGACGAAGCGCTTAGCTGTCGCGACCTCTTCGACGCTGTCCTCACGCCGGCCGCGGACCTCGTCCTCTCGGCCGCCGCAGTAGGTGTCTTCCGCTGCCAAGTTAGGGCGCGGGAGATTGGACTGCTCGGCCTCCCATCTGCCTCGTCAAGCAGTTTGTTTGTGGTAAATAAATCTCACTTTTTACCATCTTTTTGATCCGTCGAATCCATCCACTTCAACCAAAAGTGGTTTCTACACTTCCAAATCTGGATTTGTCTTTGTCTGAATCTCATATCTTGCAAAGTATATTCACTTATGCTTCATAACTAGTTAGATTCCTCACTTGTTCTTATTCATGGATTCGTACAAATCTGGAATCAACTCTCTTCAAATAAGTGAATGTCTTTGCTCTATGAGGTCAATGTCTTCAAACTGATTTATCTTCAAAATCTTCTAAGAATGCATATGACCTCTTCCCCTTCCCTCGCATCTCTAATGCTGTCACAGGTACGTGTCCGTGGGAGAATCCCTTGGTTCTCATAGTCTGCATTCATTTGTAGAGTTCTTACAGCATCATATTCACTCCCCTGAAGCCAGTTCTTGCTTGACAAGTAGACGGAAGCCATTCAGTGTTCTGAAGCCTATGTGTCTGAATATCATGGCCTCTGAAAAAACTGCCAGGAAGGGTGGCAGGCAGCGCCGTGGAAATACCGCTCTAGATCTGCCTCCGGATCTGCATGAACTGTACAAGACTGATCCCGAGGAGAACTACAATCAGCGCAAGACCCGGATCCAATGGATCCGAAGATATTTGGCAGAACAGTGGTTCAAGTACAATTTCGTCACTGCTGAATATGTTGAGAAGAACGCTATCAAGCGCCCGTGGGGGATATTCTCTACAGAAATCTGCAACCAAAGTCCAAGCCTGAAGATGTTGCCCAAGGCTTCTATCCTTGCATGGTCCAAGGACTGCAACCTTAAAATGCCGACCCATTGATGTCTACTATACAACCTTCTTCTTGTAGACGTTGTTGGGCCTCCAAGTGCAGAGGTTTGTAGGACAGTAGCAAATTTCCCTCAAGTGGATGACCTAAGGTTTATCAATCCGTGGGAGGCGTAGGTTGAAGATGGTCTCTCTCAAACAACCCTGCAACCAAATAACAAAGAGTCTCTTGTGTCCCCAACACACCCAATACAATGGTAAGTTGTATAGGTGCACTAGTTCGACAAAGAGATGGTGATACAAGTGCAATATGGATGGTAGATGTAGGTTTTTGTAATCTGAAAATATAAAAACAGCAAGGTAGCAAGCGATAAAAGTGAGCGTAAACGGTATTGCAATGCTAGGAAACAAGGCCTAAGGTTCATACTTTCACTAGTGCAAGTTCTCTCAACAGTAATAACATAATTGGAGCATATAAATATCCCTCAACATGCAACAAAGAGTCACTCCAAAGTCACTAATAGCGGAGAACAAACGAAGAGATTATGGTAGGGTACGAAACCACCTCAAAGTAATTCTTTCCGATCAATCCATTGGGCTATTCCTATAAGTGTCACAAACAGCCCTAGAGTTCGTAGTAAAATAACACCTTAAGACACACATCAACCAAAACCCTAATGTCACCTAGATACTCCAATGTCACCTCAAGTATCCGTGGGTATGATTATATGATATGCATCACACAATCTCAGATTCATCTATTCAACCAACACATAGAACCTCAAAGAGTGCCCCAAAGTTTCTACCGGAGAATCAAGATGAAAACGTGTGCCAACCCCTATGCATAGGTTCATGGGTAGAACCCGCAAGTTGATCACCAAAACATACATCAAGTGAATCACGTGATATCCCATTGTCACCACAGATACGCACGGCAAGACATACATCAAGTGTTCTCAAATCATTAAAGACTCAATCCGATAAGATTACTTCAAAGGGAAAACTCAATCCATTACAAGAGAGTAGAGGGGGAGAAGCAACATAAGATCCAACTATAATAGCAAAGCTCGCGATACATCAAGATCGAATCACCTCAAGAACACGAGAGAGAGAGAGATCAAACACATAGCTACTGGTACATACCCTTAGCCCCGAGGGTGAACTACTCCCTCCTCGTCATGGAGAGCGCCGGGATGATGAAGATGGCCATCGGTGAGGGTTCCCCCCTCCGGCAGGGTGCCGGAACAGGGTCCTGATTGGTTTTTGGTGGCTACAGAGGCTTGCGGCGGCGGAACTCCCGATCTATTCTGTTCCCCGATGATTTTAGGGTATATTGGTATATATAGGAGGAAGAAATACGTCAGGGGAGCCACGAGGGGCCCACGAGGGTGGAGGGCGCGCCCAGGGGGGTGGGCGCGCCCCCTGCCTCGTGCCTTCCTCGTTGCTGCCCTTACGTACACCCCAAGTCTTCTGGATTGCTTCCGTTCCAAAAATAACTCTCCCGAAGGTTTCATTCCGTTTGGACTCCGTTTGATATTCCTTTTCTGCGAAACACTGAAACAAGGGAAAAACAGAAACTGGCACTGGGCTCTGGGTTAATAGGTTAGTCCCAAAAATAATATAAAAGTGTTTAATAAAGCCCATAAACATCCAAAACAGATAATATAATAGCATGGAACAATAAAAAATTATAGATACGTTGGAGACGTATCACCCATCATCTTTGCTATGGTGTCGTGCCGACAATCTCTTCAAGCGCAACTGTCAGTTCACTAAGGAGTCAGCTGCAAAGAATAGAAAAGCTTTCGGACTCAACTTCAACCCTGGTCCGTCTGCTCCAAGACAGGATGGCTCTCGCGAAGCCAATCCCAATGTCATCGGGCCCTTCACTAGCTTCGATGGGCTCCTCTCCCACATTGCTGCTCAGAGGGCCACAGTGGATCAGTCTGCTGATGATGCAGACTCTGAAGATGCTCCTGCACCACCAAAGCACTAGAAGAAGAAGACAAAACCTTCAAAGCCCTCTGCTGAACCAACCGCTTTGACTGTGAAGCCATTGAAGGCTGCACCACCTGAACCCAGTGTGCAGTCTGAAGACATGTCTCGTGTGTCCAAGAGGACCAAGAAGACCAAGCAGCCCAAGAAAATTTCCGGGCATAACCTGACTCCTGCTGTCGTTCTGCGCAACGAGGAAGACACCATTGATCTGTCAAGTGATGAAGATCTTGGTGATGAAGCTCTAGAGATTTTGATCAAGAGTAATCAAGAGACGGAGATCTTCAATGATCTACCCCTCTTTGATGTTGATATCTTGAACAACTTCCTGGATGAATGGTTTGATGACCAGAGCATCAGTATTGATGACCTTCAGCTGCCAGTGGACATCAGTGCCACTTTTCATGGAGCTATTGCAAATGAATTGGCCTTAGCTGAGAAAATCGTCGAGCTCAAGAACAAGATTGATCATGAGAAGGCGCATTTCAAGAAGCACATGGCTAAGCTCAGTGTGGCTGATGTGCAAATCTTGAAGAAGATGTTGCATGATCTCAAGGAAGAATTCCACAAGAAGCGTGAAGAAGCCAAAGGCTCACGCGAGCGCATGAAGTACTATGCGCAGAAATGTGTTCAAGCGCATAATGAAGCTGAGAAGAGAAAGGCTCTTGGGCGTCCTGGCATCGACCCCAGGATGTCTGCCAAGCAAAAGAAGAAGTCTGCTGCGGCCCAATCCGAATCTCAATGGCAGGAAGTACCTAGCATTGTCTTCCCTGCCAGTATGACTGGCTCGAAGCCAAAGGTTACCTCAGCAGCTTCAGAGCTGAAGAAAACTAGGCATGCTGAAGCCGAAGCCAGGAAGAGAAAGCTCAAGGATACATCTGATGATGCTCCCTCCAAGAAGAAATTGAGACAAAGGATTCAAAGTCTTCAAAGAAAGAGCATGCTGCTGCCCCAGAGCCCCTCATAGTTGAACCTATCTCAGTCGCTCTTCCTGCTTCAACCAACCAAGAAGGTCGCCTTGTGATCCATGAGCCTGCTTCCACAGAGGCTCAAGCAAGTGAAGAAGTTCCAGCTGCTGACCCCAACACAGCTGAAGTCATTGGTCATGAAGACAATGTGCATAATGATGTAGTCCTTCCTCAGCTCGAGCCCCAGTCGGTATCATCGCCTGCTCCAATGAGTAGTGAACTTATTAGCATTGGTCGTCCATTGACACCAATTGCTCAAGATGACTCATGGGCTGAGCGCCAAGAACAAGACACCCATGTGCAAGATGAAACACCCCGTACTCCACCTGCTCAAGTCACCTCTTCGGTACTTGATGATGACAACTACATGGAGACCACTCCTTCTCCAAAGGCATCACCAGCATTTCGCAGGCTTCGCAAAGGCCTCAGGCCACATGTCTCCATGTCGAGCATTCCAGAAGAAGAAGCGCAACACACTAGCTCAGTAGCACGCCAAGTGTTTTCTGAAGCCACTCCTTCCGCGTCTGCCTCAGAGTCAAAAGCCAAGACTGCTGAAGACATTCCGGCTGCATCAACCGATGAAGAAAAAAGAGAAGAAAGAGAAGAAGAAAGAGAAGCCACACCCCCTGCAAGTGATCTAGTCGTTCTTTAAGAGAATGCGATTGTGCCCGACCCTCCATTCGTTGAACAGATGGAGGTTGAAAACCCCAATCTGCCACCAACAACACCACTGAAGCCAATGACTCTGTCATGGCTGAAGACAATGTGGAGCCTGAAGCTAATGCGAATGTGGAAGCCACTATGACGCCTATCATCTCTGATGGCACCGTTCCTCCTCCAAGGACTCATACCATGGAACGTGCATTCAATCGTGAAGGTGAGCTCGTCACAGTCAGATGACCAGTCATGGTTCCACCCACTGCTCCCGGGCCACAGTATGATTATCATGTGGAGCAGAGGCCTCAAGTTCAGAAGCCAAAGCCACGTCTGCCAAGGCATCCAAGTAATGTCACCACTCAGGGCTCATTCAACATGCTCAGCTTCAGATAGCACAATACTTTCTTTGTCAGCACCAACAACCCATACACGAAGCCCAAGATCACCTTTGGTAGATTTTGGAGCCATCAGCAGCAAAGCTATTACTCATGCATCCTGTACAACCAAGACCGGATCTTTCCACACAAGCGTCTGGATTGTGATGCTATGGATGGGCTGCCATGTCTTGAAGAGGCTCTTGACTGCTTTCGGGATGTTGGTCTTCTGCCCTTTGTGACTGACAAGGAACACTGGAATGAAGAGCTTCTGCTACAGTTCTATGCCACTCTCCATATTTGAGGCTACAACAAGGATCCGAAGACTTGGATCCTTGAGTGGATGACAGGTGATGTACATCATGAAGCCAAAGCTCAAGACATCATCGAGCTTACTTCCCCGCCCACTCTAGGTGAGTTATATGAACCTGGTTGTCAGCTTTATAGGAATGAGCTGCAGAGCATTTTTCAGAAGCCTGAGCCAAATATGAGCCAAATTCTTAGCATGATGAAGCCATTTCCACAAGACGCTGAATACCCAAAGGAGTTCCTTGTCAAGGACCTTGATTACTTGTCACACACAGTATACCACATTCCGAGGCGTACTCTCTAGCCTATCAAGGGAAATTCTTTTGAAGCTAAACTTGAAGGCGCCATGAAGACTTTGGTATTCTATATCATCAATGGCATCAGGTTCAACACCGAGGATTTCTTCATCAGACAACTTGCTGCTTATGGGATTGATCTGTTTGGCCTGAAGTTCTATGCTCCATGGGTGATGCGCTTGATTAAGCTTCATTCCACCATTGACTATCAGCCCTCAGCGCGGAACCATATTGTTTTTCTGCCTGAAGTTGATCTGTCTATTGAAGCCATCTACCCTGAGCCTGCAAAGAAGCCACTCCACCTTCAGAATGCTGAGTTTCAAAGCTTCTCGCAGCCAATCGAAGGAATTCTTGTGCCCAATGCTGCAACTCCTTCATACCCTCTGGCTGGCAACATGCGCTTTCCGCACCGAGCCAACACTGAAGCCACTGTAAGCACAATTGCTCAAAGGCCTCAGAAGTGTCCTCGTGTACTCAATAACCGAGAGCTTCTGGTGGCTCTGCATCAAAAGCAGGATAAGCATCATGACTGGCTAAAGCGTCAGATGCAGAGTCTCTTGGTGGATGTCAATCGCATCCGTAACCTGGCCACCAAGAACACATTTGTTGCACATGAAGCCTGTCGGCAGTCCTGTAAGAGCCTCACACTGCTATGTTCTGAAGATGATCTGCGTGCAGATGGCTTCACAGAACACTTCAAGTTTGACTCCAGGCCTCCTCAAAATGCAAGATGGCATCGCACTCCCTCCATTGATGATTCTAAGCATTCATCTTCGACTGCAATTGTTGTTGCGAGAGTCGTCGATGAAGAAGACGACGCCACTTCACCAACCCTGGCTGCACTGCATCACGATACCGCGCCAGGCCCATCTACACCACCAAACTCCAACGACGACCCTGCTCCATCTTCTACTCCAGCTGGGATCGAGTAGATCCTCTATGTCTTCAAACCTTTTTGGTTATTATTGACAAAAGGGGGAGAAGCATATGAGGTTGTTAGTCTTCAAGCGAGTCGATATGGGTGGTTGCATTATTTTTGCTAAGTTCTTACAACTCTTGTTTTGAAACTATTTGGCTTTTGAGTTGTAACACTTAAACTTGATGGTCGTCTCCTGCATTTTGCTGCTACTTTGTGATGCGATGATAAATTCCGCGTGAAGTCATTCTGTAGACGCCCATTTTTCATTGTGCATGTCATTATCTTCACTATTCTTATATATGCATGATGAATTGTCTTTGTAGGTTGAAGAGGATCTCCACAAAGTAAAACCTGCCATGTGCATTTGCATTCAAGAGCAAACTACTTACATGCACATCTTCAGGGGAGCCTTTTTGCAACTTATGAAGACAATGCCTTTATCCTTAACTCTCACATACTTTTATCCCCGTTGAAAACTTCAACCGGTTTGTCATCAATCACCAAAAAGGGGGAGATCGTAAGTGCATCTAGTTCCACCCCTAGTTGGTTTTGGAGTATAGACGACAAACTTGGTTGAGGGACTAATGTGTTTGTGAGAATTGCAGGATAACTCAGGTAGTAGTCCCTTATTGATTCGGTTTACCTACCAGAGATGACCCCTAAAAATGTGTGAAGACATTGAATACAATGGTGGTTCGTGAAGACATTCACCGTGAAGATTATGACATGAGAAGACATTCATGTGAAGACTATGAAGTGCGAAGACATGGTTGTTTTGTAGTTTCCTTTTCTTCTTTGTTGAGTCATAGGAACCACCGTACTGTTAAGTGGGGTCCAAGTGAACATAGTCAGAGTGACTGAAGTGATGCTCAACCAAATCCTATGTCTTTGAGCGAAGACAATGAGAGCAAATCTTATCCAGAGCTGGATGAGTCAGCTTTGCTTGTAGCCCAAGTAAAGCCGCCGCATGTGTTTGAAATCCGACCGTTGGACACGTGACGGTTCCTTACTGACCCAGGGTCATTTCAGACAAATCAGGTTGGGTTGCCTCCTGGCTATAATAGCCCACCCCCTACACCATAAATTGGTGGCTGCTCAGAGTTAGTGCACGGCTTTTATCGTTTGAGAGAAACCCACCTCCGAAGCATTTGAAAGAGAGAGAGAGAGAGAGAGAGAGAGAGAGAGAGAGAAAGAGAGAGAGAGAGAGATCCTTGAGAGGACAAAGCCCAAAATACCCAGAGCCAAAGAGTGTTAGGCATCACTGAAGTCTTTCTGTCCGCGTGACCTGAAGACTTGTTACACTTGAGGACTGTGTATCCTACAACCGGTTAGGCGTCGTGCTCTGAGCATCCAAGAGCCATTGTGGATTGCCAGTGAACGAAGTATGTGAAGGTTTGGAAGTCTACCTTGAAGACTTACCAGAGTGATTCGGCGAGGATTGGGTGTCCTTAGATCAAGGGGAATAAGGTGAAGACGCGGTCTTCTGAGTTAAATCTCAGCCTGCCTAACCAGACGTACAGTTGTCACAGCAACTGGAACTGGTCTACCAAATCCTTGTCTTCACCAAGCAACTGGTTCTATCCTCCACTTCCCTTTACTTTACAGTTCGTCTTCGTGAAGTTATTGCCTACCTGTATAATCTGATTGATTTCACTGAGTGAAGACTATTTACTGTTTGGCTTCATACTGTCTTCCATCCTGATCCATACTACCTAGCTACTGATAGTCTTCGTGCTTTCACTTCATTGCTTACTTGACTATGGCTTGTCTAGTGTAGTCTATCTTCCGCTGCATATCAATAGGTTCATTTCTTCTGTTTGTCTTCAAAGACCTCATGTTTTGAAGACTCATAAAAATCGCCTATTCACCCCCCCTCTAGTCGATAACTAGCACTTTCACCGAGATTACAGATCAGGAGACCCACACCCATCGGTGGCTCGATAGCTTCCACACGGCCGAGCTCGCGGCCATGGAGTTCGACCGCTGGCAGGTCCGCTACCATGGCGTGGCAGCTAGGTTCAATTTCCCTTTCGACACACGTCTGGTCGACCTCGTACCGCCGGAGCCAAGGGTGGTGAGCTCGGCTATGGCGCGGGAGGACCGCGAGGCGTGGGAGCGCCTCGAGGCCGAGGCCGCCGATGAGGCCTACATGCAAGAGCTCCGCTGACAGCATCCGGAGCTCGTGGAGGCGGAGCGGGCGATCTTTGTCCGTGCGGAGGGCGGAGAGATTATCGCGCTCTCCTCCGATGACGAGGTCAAAGGCGGCGAGGACGATGGCACGGAGGGCGGCGAGGTTATCGTGCTCTCCTCCGATGACGAGGTCGAAGGCAGCGGCGACGACGGCGCAGAGGGCATCGAGGTGGGCCCTGAGGACGAGGAGATCGACATTGACGAGTGGAGGAGTGCCTTCCCCAACGACCCCGACGACGGCACCGGCCCGGACCCGGCTCGCGGCACACCATACATGACGAGGAAGGATTGGCTCGACCTCTACTTCGACCGAAAGTAGTTTAGCTTAGTTCGAATTTATGTTTTATGTCCGGTTATGCAAAACTATCTATGTTTATGTTTGAATGCATGCGACTTTTGGTTGAACCTGCTTGGAACTTGATCAAATTGAAGCTTACAACGTTAAGTTTAGGGGATCGACTAGAAAAGGCCAAAAAATGCTGGAGTATATTGATAACCCACAAGTATAGGGGATCAATTGTAGCCTCTTTCGATAAGTAAGAGTGTCGAACCCAACGAGGAGCTAAAGGTAGAACAAATATTCCCTCAAGTTCTATCGACCACCGATACAACTCTACGCACGCTTAACGTTCGCTTTACCTAGAACAAGTATGAAACTAGAAGTACTTTGTAGGTGTTTTTGGATAGGTTTGCAAGATAATAAAGAGCACGTAAATAAAAAGTAGGGGCTGTTTAGATAAAGACACAACTAAATTAGTTTTAGCAGAGAGCTTTTTGTTACGAGAAAGTTATTTGTCCCTAGGCAATCGATAACTAGACCGATAATCGTTATTACAATTTTATATGAGGGAGAGGCATAAGCTAACATACTTTCTCTACTTGGGTCATATGCACTTATGATTGGAACTCTAGCAAGCGTCCGCAACTACTAAAGACCATTAAGGTAAAACCCAACCATAGCATTAAAGTATCAAGTCCTCTTTATTCCCATACACAAACAACCTACTTACTCGTGTATGTGCTTCTGTCACTCACGCCACCCACCATAAGCAAATCATGAACATATTGCAAACCCTACAGTGGGGATCCCTCACGCTTGCGTGACACGGAGAGCACCATAGGACAACACCAATAATAAAACATGCAACTCAAACCAATCATGATCATCAATTAACCCATAGCACAAAACAGATCTACTCAAACATCATAGGATAGCCATACATTATTGGGAAATAATATATGGCGTTGAGCACCATGTTTAAGTAGAGATTACAGCGGTAAAAGAGGGGTTACACCGCTGCATAGAGGGGGGAAGAGTTGGTGATGATGGCGGTGAAGTTGTTGGTGAAGATTGCGGTGATGATGATGGCCCCCGGTGGCATTCCGGCGCCACCGGAAGCGAGGGGGGAGAGCCCCTGTAACACCCCGGATGTAACTTCCCATATTTGTAACTCCAACTCTTGCCATTTTCGGCTATGTGTTATGATGTTCCCTTCGTGGTCGGGTTTTGTCTTTCGTTTTGCATTTTGGTCATGTCATGCATCTCATATCATGTCATCATGTGCATCTCATTTGCATACGTGTTCGTCTCATGCATCCGAGCATTTCCCCGTTATCCGTTTTGCAATCCGGCACTCCCACATGAACCGGCGCACCCCTCTTGTTTCTTTTCATGAGCGGGTGTTAAACGTTCTCGGAATGGAGCGAGGTTTGCCAAGTGGCCTTGTTACACCACCGGTAGACCACCTGTCAAGTTTCGTCCCATTTGGAGGTCGTTTGACGCTCCAACGGTTAACCGGGTAACCACAAAGTCCTTTTGTGTGTTGCAGCAAAACCCCCCTCCAAACAGCCCAATAACCCAACTAAGTCCCCTCCATGCTCCCGGTCGTTCGATCACGATCGTGTGGTCAAAAACCGCACTCCATTTGGAGTCTCCTAGCTCCCTCTACCTATAAATATACCCTCCCCGTCCAAAATCCGGGTCCAAACCCTAGTCGTCCCCTTCCTCCGCGCACCGGACACGTCCGCCCGGCACCGGACGCATCCGCCGCCGCACCCGAGCCAACCAGGAGACGCCACGTGGCTGCGCCGCCGCTCCA